>NC_142938.1:80905807-80935807 GCF_046866305.1 Octopus bimaculoides | reverse complement strand
GGCCTGGTGGCGCTAAACATAGGTATGTATAAAATATTTTTGTTTTTGAAGAAAATAACAGAAGAAAAAGGGGCGGAGATTTAGGACAGTCATGAACCATAGGATTGATAAGGATTGATAAGGCCGGTGATTATCCCGGTTTCCGTAGCATAAGTGAATGAGATGACAACACTCGCCTCAATCTCCTCCCTCCACCGAACGGGACTCCAGTCAGTCGAAGGGTTAAATTATAAAATATATTTCGTATGTGTATTTCGTGTGCAAGATTCTTGATGTGGATACGTGTGTTGAAAGAAATACAATTAAACCTTGGGAGAGGCATTATGCCGGTAATAAACGCACGCACTGGTTCAGTCCTTTATTAATTTAATTTATGTAGTTTTTTGTTAAATTATTTCATTGCACTCTTGCAATCTCTTCAGTAACTTGTCTCTCCACTTCCATTTATTTTGAATATATGATCTGGCGTTGTTTTGCCTGTACAATAATATTTAACACGCTCGTGCACATTCGAATGTGAAAAGACATTTCGCTGCGGAAATAGACCCGGGAGACATTTCATCTCTTAAACAACATGTGTAAGCTGGATGTGTATTCACACATATCTAAGAGAAGATATTTCCTTCAGGTCTACTTACATAGCGAAAGGTTTTCTCACGCTTGAATATTCACAAGCATGTTAACTATCATTGTATATGTATATATAGAATAAATATTTAACGTGGAATTAAAAAAAGGAAATATAAAAACGGATTATAATAACTTCCAAGGAGTTATTTTTCGAAAAAGAAAATAAGAAAGAATGTTAAGGAATGTGAAAATATATTTAGAAATATGGCAGCCTTAAATGGAATGATCCTAAATGCAAGGCTGCCTTGGTGGCATCATAGAACCCCTGGAAAGTTACTGAACTAAACCCTACAGTATTTATATATTGTCAGCAAGCCACTGTATAAATAGTTCAGAATGAGACCTCTAAATCCGTGAGGGCCCTGGGAAACTGCACAATCTGCTCGTGTCTTATGACTGCACAGCATGAATATCACTAATCCGGACATTGAAAGATGTATGTAAATCTGCGCAAGTCTTCACAGATTATCCGAAATTCCTAGCGTATGTCTCAAGATTAAAAGCAAAAGCGATGTTGCAATTTCCACTTTCTAATTATTAAATACCAAAGAATAATAATGTATTTCGTCTTGTCTATCTTATTTGTTTGATGTTTTAACAATTAGAATTCGCTTACATTTGTACAACACGCTGTATATATATATATATATATATATATATATATATATACACACATATATGTATATATATGCATGTAGAATTATATAATTTCTCTCTTTCTCTCTCTCTCTCTCTATAATATATATACATACACACATACACACACACGCACACACACACACACACACACACACACACACACACACACACACACACACACACACACACACACACACACACACATATATACATATCGTTTTCCGAATCAAATTTAATTTAATGCATTTTTTTGGTAGCTGTATAGTAAAAGTAAAGTATACAATAAATACGATTTTTATTGTCTTTTTGGTATTTAATTAAATTTAAAACTGTTTCTGAATATTTTTATTGCATACTTTCATTCGGTTGGAAACAATTACCATATTTTATATGCCATAATAACTCTTCGAATTGTGTGAATTAAATATAAACGAGGTTTCTTGCGCGATTAATCAATCGTACTAAGGTAGGTTCTATGTGTTTGAAGATGTGTATGTGTGTGTATTCATATATATATATATATATATATATATATATATATATATATATATATATATATATATATTCACACACATATACTCACGCGCGCGCGCGGAAACATACACATACACATACACACACATACACATACATATATTCAAATTAGAAAAATGCGCTCAGATAACCTTGAAGAGGGAAAAATAAATTAAAGATAATAATATTATTTCAGACAATGACACCGTAATAAGAGAATTAGATAAAGCAGAGACGTGCAAACATTTAAGAATCAATGAACTGCATTCATTACAACACATAGAAAAACGAAAGAGTTTGGAAAGAATATTATTGGCACATTAGCTAAATAGTTAAGACAGTGCCAAATGCAAAAATACTGTAATAGGCAGGGGCGGACGGAGAGTATTAAGGACCCTCGGGCACAACTGTTCCCCGGGTCCTTTAGCATTGATATCAAAGAGAGTTAACATGTAGAGTGCGGGCTCCTCAGAGCTCCGGGCCCTCGGGCAGTGTCCGGTTGACCGACGGCTCAGTCCGCCCCTGGTAATAGGCATCAATACTTTAGCTGTTGCAATAATAAGCTATAAGCATGGTAGTCCTAACTGGACGCTAAGTGAATTTGTGTGAATCGATATGAATACATAAACAGGAAGAATTACTGGGTTTAGAGCATATTGCTCAAAATCTGTCAGAGAAAAATGATATTTATAATGAAACAAGGACTTAGAGGCCTTCTGCCGACAGAAAACTGTTAGGTAACAAGTGAGTACAATATATATATAACAGAGTACAGTGGAAGAAGTTGAGGCTGTGTGGTAAGAAGTTTGCTTCCCAACCACCTGGTTCTAGGTTCAGTCCCACGGCGTAGCACCTTAGGTGAGTGTCTTCTCCTATGGCCGCGGACCGACCAAAGCCTTGTGATTGGATTTGGTTGACGGAAACTGAAAGAAGCCATCGTACATACATACATACATACATACATACGTATGTGTGTGTGTGTGTGTGCGTGCGTGTTTATATGTATATGTCTATATGTGTGTTTTTGTGTTTGTCACCCACCACGGCTTGATAATCGGATGTAGTTTGTTTACATCCCCGTAACTTAGTGGTTCAGTAGAGACACACCAACAGAATTAGTACAAGGCTTAAAAAAAAGTATCATCATCGATTTGTTCATCTAAACCGCTCAAGGCCGCAATCCAGTGACTGAAACAAGCGACAAAAGATAAAAAAAGACACAATACAAAAAACGGATTTCAAAGACGACCTCCCCACTCCAATGCCCACGCAAAAAGCGAGGCTGAAATGGTCAACAGTTGTGAAGAGAAGAGTGAAGCAACAACAGAAGTTATAAGAAAGATAAAATCTAAGCAGAAACAGGAGCTAAAGAATGCTGTACTAAAACGATAGCAAGAAAAGCCTCATATGGCTAATCTCTCTCTTTTCATATACCAAGCCTAAAGGTGTTGGCGGTTATGGACTTCCATACCAAAATTTGAAGATGTGTTTTTGTTACGAAAGATATGTCAGTGGTCTCCCGTTACCTTCTCTCGGTTTAATTACACTTTGCTCTGCTAGATTCTCATTCTCCAGATCCTACTCAGGAGGCACATGGACCATTTAACTGTTGATTATAGAGATTAACTTACCTGACATCTAGGCATGTCCACAAACCGTTATGTCTGTGTGACACATGTCTAGGTACCGCCCCTCATCCGAGTTCTTTATAGCCATTTTGGCTGCGGGCTCATCTTCAGCTGTTTGATCCAATATTGCGCCCTTGGCAGGCACCACTCGAATCGGACAGACTTGAAAGCAGCGGTGACTAAGGGGTGGTTCCATACCCTTCCAAAAACCCTGAACCTCCGGGCTGGAACGTCACTGTCAGATGCAATATAATGCAATTTAAGGTCTTAATAGGATAGAGTTAATACCGGGGGAAAATGAAAGAGGTGCAAATAGAAAAATCGTAACACAGATTCAGGGGTAGAATTTGAGGGTGAAAGCATCTTGATCGCAGCAGGGAATCGAAGTTTTCCCATCAGACACCATCAGAAGCCTGTAAAAAAGCAGATTAGAAAGGAACAATTGGCCAATTGATATTAATATTTTTAAAAAGCACCAGTAGCTGTTAAGTGCTTAGAGTCGATAAAGCGTATAAGAGCAGACGTGGGCATCTGATGAAAAAGCTCGCTTTGTAATCCTGTGGTTTCGAGTTCATTCCCAGCGCACGCACCTTGAACAAGTGTCTTCTTTTATTACTCCAAGTCAACCAACAATGTCTTGTCAGTGAATTTGGTATACGAAGACTGCGTGGAAGCCCGTCATATATATATATATATATATATATATATATATATATATATATATATATATATATATATATATCGGAGATGTACTTGCATAGCAAGTGACTTGATCTGAGATCGTGTACTGAAACAAAAACAATTGCAGCGTGGGAGATGTTTGCAAGTCATTTAAGAACACACAAAAATCGTTAGTTTCACTTCAACATTTGAATTTAATTTGTGTCAAAATATTTTCGTCGCTTTGAAACTGCGACCTGTTCACTGTGTTCTTAAATAGCTGCAATTGTACACACACACACACACACACACACACACACACACACACACACACACACACACACACACACACACACACACACACACATGTATTGATAGATAGATCAGATAGATATACATGGCTGCGTGCATATCTTTGTGCGTGTAACTGTGTGTGTGTCATCGTTTATGACTGTTCTCCTCATCGCTTGACAACAGGTGTGTTTATGTCGTCCTAACTTAGCAGTTCGGCTTGAGAAACTGATGAAATAAGTATCACACTTATAAATAAAAACTGGGGATCGATTTTTTTTTCGAGTAAACCCATCAAATCAATGCCACGGTATGGCTGCAGTGTTTCGAGTGAAACAAATAAAAGACAAAAACAAAAACCACTTCCAGTGACTCCTTAGAAGCTGCATTCAACAATTTACAAATAAAAGAAATGATTTCAAACAGCGCAACAAACGGGAGAGCAATATGGCGTAGATAGGAAAAAAAAAGTAATGGAGTCAGAAATGACTAAGAAGAAACGTTCCTATGATGTGGAGTCTGATAATAACGTATAATAAAAACTCTGACAGCCATGGAGAGATGAGGATGGTTGTAGGAGTGTGGAGCGAGTTTATATTATCAGGGATGCTAAAACGATTCGGATGCAGGTGTGTGTGTGTGTGTGTGTATATAAATATGTATACCTATCTCTCTCTCTATATATGTATCTATATGTAAGTATTTGGATTAAGTATGCGGTATTGATGTGTGTGTGTGTGTGTGTGTATATATATATATATATATATACACATACATACACACACATGCATATAGATACATGGATTTAGATATGCGCGTGTGTATGTGTGTGAATGAATGTATGACGTATGTATACATCTTTCTCTCCCTCTCTCGCTCCCTTCCTCTCTCTCTGTACACACACACACACACGCACACGCGCGCACACACGCACACGCACGCACACACACACACACACACACACACACACACACACACATGGATCTGAAGATCAAAAGACAGTGACGCAAGTAGAGGCTGCGCAAGTTACACAGGAAAATAAAGCGGATAAATAAACTGTTAAATAAATAAATAACTGTATGGAGTGATAATTAGAAGTGTTACAAACTCTCGAATATAAGGGATACTTGCCATAAGCGAATCAATATCTAATACCAAGTCAATATATTAACGATTTCATAACGGTAGCGCAGCAGGCAGTGCGCCGGTATGACGTCATAACCTAAATCTAAAAAACAAAATGGAGAACCGTGTTACCATGTGTATATATCTATATCTATGAGGGGTTGCTGAAAAGTTCCTGGCTTTAAGGGTGTCACAAAAAGCCTGGTTGGAGGCCCAAACTTCCGGGTTCTTTTACAGGGCTTAGAAAAATTGAAGGATCTCTACAATAAGTGTGAGAATCTGAGTGAATATGTTGAATAAAATCATAATTAATTGATCCTCCTGTATTTTATTTTACTCCAAAGCAGGAACTTTTCAGCACGCCATATATATATATATATATATATATATATATATATATATATATATATATATATATATACATATATATAGGAGACCCCTTTCGGTCACGAATGACCATGGGATTGCACCTAGAAAGTTACCCTCTCAAGCACAAGTCCGGGCAAGGTTCTTTATGGAAGACCACCAGTCGCCCATGTATACCGGCCTCCCCTCTTCACGCCACTGATGTTATCCAAGGGAAAGGCAAAGGGGCCGATACAGTTTGGCACCTGTGACGTCGCAACTCATTTCCACAGCTTTTCATCCTTTCGCGGTCGACACATTTAAGTACCAGTCAAGTACTTGGGTCAATAAGGGCGAACGGAGCCGAAACAAATACTGAGAAGTATTCTATCCCATCACAATTCTGCCAGCTCGCTGCCGTTATTCTACACCCGAAATATCATCAATATATTTTAATTTATTTTCTTACCTTCACGCTGCTCATGAAAATTCGTGGACTTCGAAAACTTTTTCTGATTCCTCACAAGTAATATTTTATTTGGAAGATTATTCTGTAATCATCTCTTTTTCGTTTTATCTTTTTTTTTTCGCTCTTTGATTAATATCAGTTTCAGATTAGACAATTCGGAATAATGCTGGCTGTAGCTTTTCACTTTTCAATAAAAAACGCTACGCAATTTCCAATTCACTTACCATTCACTTTATTATGTTAAACCAGGAGTTAATAGCTGGGATATGAAGATAGTTGACACCTTAATCTTATTTCTTACGTTCACCATAGCATTTGATGTTAATCTATTTTATATATTTTCCTTCCTTTCTTTTGTCTTTTTTTTTTCTCTCTCTCTTTATTTATCTATTTATTCCAGTATTTCATCTGTTTCATCTCTTTTGAAGCATATCGATGGGTAGTCTTGTTCTGAATTATTTGATTTATAATATCTAGCCGATCTATTTTAATAATAACCCGTCGTTATGTTAATTTTCTTATGTTTAAGCTATGTTATTGCATATTTTCAACCTCGTTGTTCGCTTTGATATTTTTTGCTAAATCTGAAAAACATTCCGAGTAGATTATCCGAGTATCTGAGTATCTCTTGTAAAACATAGTTTTCATATGAAATGTTACTGCAATTGTTTTTATTCAACAAATTATAGAGCTCAAAGGAAGACATAAAAATATTGCGAATAGAAGATGATACATTGTCATACATTCCGTCTCCTTTGGCAATCTCGTTAGTTTAGATATATGCATGAGTAGGCGTGGATAAATTTATATACATAAGTATATGTGTATAGTATATATATATATATATATATATATATATATATATATATATATATATATATATATATATATATATATATATATACATATATATATATATATAATATGTGTGTGCGTGCGTATATATATATATATTGTGTGAAGGCGCATGGCTCAGTGGTTAGAGCGTCGATCTTACGACCGTGAGGCAGTGAGTTCTTGAGCAAGACACTTTATTTCACGTTGCTCCAGTTCACTCAGCTGTAGAAATGAATTGCGACGTCACAGGTGCCAGGCTGTATCGGTCCCTTTGCCTTTCCCTTGGATAACACTGGTGGCGTGGAGAGGGGAGGCTGGTATGCATGGGCGACTGCTGGTCTTCTATAAAGAACCTTGCCCGGACTTGTGCTTGGGAGGGTAACTTTCTAGGTGCAATCCCATGGTCATTCGTGACCGAAAGGGGTCTCCTATATATATATAGGATTATATATTATTTTTTAGGTGAAATTAATATATTGTGCTAAGGAACTGAATTTTCCTTGTCTTTAAACGTGTTTTTACGGTCTGTATAAACACGTTTTTTGTTTGCTTTGTTTTTAAATTCGTTTAAATGCAGGTTTGTTTTTCAGTGCTTTAGCAATTTTGCGTTGAAAATTCGTAGAAAAGAAAAACGTTTCCTTTTAAATTTAGATTTTCTTTTCATTTTACCCGCAACGAGGAACAACTAATGCAAACTTTTGAATCTCTACTTCCGTTTTTTTGGCGAGGTTTTTCGCGCAGTGAAGATCCCTAATATGGTCTTCTAGACGAAAGAAGCTTGATTATTTCAGATGAAAAGAACAACGACAACAGTAACGACAACAGCAAGAAGAAGAAGAAGAAGAAGAAGAAGAAGAAGAAGAAGAAGAAGAAGAAGAAGAAGAACAACAACAACAACAACAACAACAACAACAACAACAACGACAACAACAGCAACAACTGTTGTAACAATTCTTTCTCCTTTTGGCACAAGGCCAGCAATTTCAAGGGGAGTGGCCACTGCTTCACTGGTACTTTATTTCGTCGACGTCAGAGGACGACAGGAGACGTTGATGACAGTGAGATTTGAACTCAGAATATAAATGTCCGGTACGAATATCACAAAGCATTTATCCAATTCTCAAACGATTCTGCAAGCTCACCGCCCATGGGGCACAAGACCATGCAAGTTGTGTGGGGCCAAAGCGATTATAGTGACCTCGATAATTACTGTGTGGAATGAACTTAGAGTTAAATGAGGGTTACCAGACTTAGTGTAGTGTGTTAAAAATGTTCAAAGAATTAATTGTACACTCGTTACGAGAAATGAAACTCATTAGTGCAAATGACAAATTATTATCAAAAGAATAAGGGACATAACTCCAAATCTCAAAGTGATTTATAGTTGAATGTATGTCTGCAATGGGAATTGAGTCTGATCTTTGTTAAGTACAGAGACCGCTCAGTACATTTTCTGATCTAATTAGATTTCCTCAAGGAAGATTAGTTTCACTATCATCAAATATCGGAATACTTCACTGAGGAGGTCGAATGAGACCGAAACATAGCCGGTACTGTTTCTATATTTAGCAAAGACTTATTCCCCATTGTGTTCCTCCATTCAAGCTTTCAACAGTTTAGATCCCGGAGTTCTCTTCCGTATCCTTCTTGACGAATTTTATCATTAGCACTAATGACTTTTTTCATTAGGGGTGTAAAGTTGAATTAAGTATTCATTCCGTTAAGTATATTAAGTATACCACCACATGACCACCACAATTAATTATCAGCACTTATGTCACTGATTAGCGACACCGACAAAGATTAAAGAAAACAGAAATTCTTTGAAATTAGAGATTTGATCCCATTATACAAAAGACTGTAACTAAATTACCTCAAAGACATTCATAGTCCACATTCAACAGTCTCTGTTAATAATAATAATAATAATAATAATAATAATAATAATAATAATAATAATTATTATTATTATTATTATATGGGCTACAGCAAATATTCTGCTTAATACCACAGATTTGCTTGTCAGTTGTTTGACCTTAACCAGTTGAGCATGTCCCTTGGTGGCTGAGGATATGTGCATCTCTGATCACGAGCAGAAGTAGTGGGGGAGCATCGTAGCCATGTGTTGAGAGGAATTCTTTGGAGTTTGAATAATTCACCTTTGAAAAGATGGGTGTTTTGCTCAACATCCTTAAACAAACCTTGTTCAGGGACCTTTTGAGCGGGATGGGCTACTCGACCTGAAGGAAATTCTAAATGGGCCCCACCTGCGAGGTCATGCGCTGTTTATCTTGATATGGCATCACCATGTCGCGCACATATGGTTGGGATGCATGTGCCTGGTGTACCCTTATCAGACGGGTAGTCATGATGGGGATACTGGGCTTCGTATATTTGTACCCCAGTGTCACTTTGATGGCATGCACTGCTCTCTCACTCAATAATAATAATAATAATAATAGTAGTAGTAGTAGTAGTAGTAGTAGTAGTAGTAGTAGTAGTAGTAACAACAACAAATAATGACATGATGCTCGATAGGTGTTGTTTTAGGGAATTGACCGAATATAAACCCGTTTGAAGAAAAGAAGGCAGACGATAATAATACATAGTTCGTTTTGTACATGCGTGCGTGTGTGTGTGTGTGTGTGTGTGTGTGTGTGTGTGTGTGTGTGTATAAACACATAAATGTATAAAAAAAAAGAACAAAGAAAAACGCAGAAATATATTAAAGAGAAGACAATGGTAAACTGAAACAAATCTCACAAAGACATGAGAACTATTAATAAAACATAAAATTTTATGTTTCATGCTAGAGTTTATTTATCAACCAACATTCTGCACAACGGCCAAAATGAATCATGTTGTTCTTTCATAAAGTTAAAACCGAATTTCTCCCTCCACTCACTCCCCCTTTCACTCTCACTTTCTTACTCACTCTCTCTCTCTCTCTTGGACACACACACACACACACACACACATACAAATGCACACTCACACACACTCACATAGACTATATTTAATATTTTTAGTTTAATTTTTCTTCTATTCTTTACGCTAGCCATACACGCATTCACACACACACACACACACACCTAGTAACAGCTATATACATGCATACACACATATGTGTGCGTGAGTGAGTAAATATATATATATATATATATGCGTGAGTGAGTATATATATATATATATATATATATATATATATGCACGCACACACTTATACACATATGAAGCATAACAATTTATGTTTTATGCAAGACCTTATTTATCAGCAAAGATTCCGCAGTATGGAGGAAATATCAATACATACATACATACATACATGCATACATACATACATAGGTTTATGTATGTATGTATATATATATATATATATATATATATATGTATGTATATGTATATGTACATAGATATGTATATGTGTATATCTATCTATTTATTTTTTTTTCTCTCTCTCTCTCTCTCTCTATATATATATATATATGTATGTATATATACATATATATGTATATATATATATGTGTGTGTGTGTGTGTGTGTATACATATGTATATATATATATATATATATATATATATATATATATATATATATATATATATATATATATATATATATATATATATATATATATATATATATATATATATATATATATATATATATATATATATATATATATATATATATATATGTATATATATATATATATATATATATATATATATATATATACATATGTATACACACGCACATACACACACATATATATGCACAGACACATAGATACATGACAAGAGGCTTATGCCATCTTTGTTGCTTAGTTCCTTGATGCAACCAGCAACATTTACAAAGAAGTAAAATATAAATAACTGCAAAGAAAGATAAACACAGCCAACCAAGTCTAATATTTACAAACCGTGCTAGAATACTAATGGCGTTTTTAACATCACTGATACACGCACGCACGCACGCACACACACACACATACACACACACATACACAACGTATGCATGCATACGCTTATACAAGCATACATTCCAACGTACATAGGTATGTACATACATATGTATACCAGTACACACACACACACATATGTATATATATATATATATATGTGTGTGTGTGTGTGTGTGTGTGTGTATGTATATATATATATATATATATATATGTATATGTATGTATGTATGTATGTATGTATGTATTAATGTATTAGACTTGTATCATAATGGTTGTCTTCTTTTAAGGCTTAGCACCAAGGAAAATTTTGATTTCAATGTCTAATATAAGCCATCCTCTTTTGTTCAAAGATGGCCGCGATCAAATTTGCGCGTAAATAACCAGATCAACATTGGAACCAGATTCTCTTTGTTCTATGCATAATGAATTCATTACGATGTATGAAAGATGTATTCACATCTATCATTTTCATACAACGAATGATAGAAGGTGATTAATCATGTTTTATGAGTAAAAAATAATGATACAGACACCAAATGACTACATCCATCACCATTTTATTCACATCTGAAATGATTTGTTTTCCATTTCTATAACAACATTCTCATTAAAACTCAAATCTTTTTTAAAACCCTTTTAATACCAACCCGCCTTATGTCGCTCTTTTTTTCTATGATAGAAACTTCCTGTTTTACAGTAATCTAAAATAAAACATTTCACCAAAATTAGTTATGTTCTAAGCACCAGTTTATATTATGACAAAGTTATTTTAGCAAATTTTTCGTTATTTTTCAAATTAATTGAATCAAAGGTTGTGTATTTTTAACAGAAATATAGTAACGAACGAATTAAGCTTTGTTGTTACTTTTAAAATATTTGACGTTCATAATGACTCTCATAAAATTTTCCCCTTGGTTAAACAAGAAAATCTTCAAAATTGCACTGACGAACCCTGTGAGCACGAAATGAATATGCGTCTGGATTATCGTTAAAGGAAAATAAATAAATGAATGAATGAATAAATAAAATAGAAAAGATTAACCAAGTTATTATTTGATTACTTCTCAATTTTTTTTCCTAAGTTTCTGAAAGAAAATAAACCATTAAAAAAATTCGTGCTGTAAAAATAAGAGAAATGAATAATGAACCCAGATGCATACCTACCTACCTACCTACCTACCTACCTACCTATCTACATACATACATACATACATACATACATGCATGCATGCATGCATACATGCATACATACATACATGCATACATACATTGTTGTTGTTGTTGTTGTTGACACTCCGTCGCTTACGACGACGAGGGTTCCAGTTGATCCGATCAACGGAACAGCCTGCTCGTGAAATTAACGTGCAAGTGGCTGAGCACTCCACAGACACGTGTACCCTTAACGTAGTTCTCAGGGAGATTCAGCGTGACACAGAGTGACAAGGCTGACCCTTTGAATTACAGGCACAACAGAAACAGGAAGTAAGAGTGAGAGAAAATTGTGGTGGAAGAGTACAGCAGGGTTCGCCACCATCCCCTGCCGGAGCCTCGTGGAGCTTTAGGTGTTTTCGCTCAATAAACACTCACAACGCCCGGTCTGGGAATCGAAACCGCGATCCTATGACTGCGAGTCCGCTGCCCTAACCACTGGGCCATTGTGCCTCCACGCATACATACATACATACATACATACATGTATAGGTCTGTGTTTTTGTGTGTGTGCATGTATATGTATACACATGCACGCACGCACGCACGCACACACACACACGCCACACACAAACGAACATGTAAATACACAGCAAAAACAGGCTGACGTAAACCGGTCTGTTAGTGTGTGTGTGAGTGTGTGTGTGTGTGTGTGTGGTGTAACAAACCAATGTAGAGAGAGAGAACCACCCCAAGTTCTGTATGTAAAGGGTGAATCAAGGACGCTGCGGTACATTCGGAAACAATCGGCAGTTTTGAAATATATAAATACATGTAAAGACATCGATTGATGTCTACTAGACTTTGAAAAACACTAGATTTCTAATTGTTCCAAATACATTACCGTAAAAAAAAAAATCGTCTGGAAGTCGATAGAAACAAAGAATGAAATAAACGAATTAGACACATTTTTTAATGTTTTACGAATTTATTGATTTTTATTAGCGTTTTTAGAAAAGAAATTAAATGGTTTTATTACATTTTAAAAAACTATAGTAAAAGGGTAATTGTTTCTGCAGTTCTTCTTTTCTATGTCGACGACCCTATGGCAGCTGCGTGCATTTTCAAATTGTCTTATCCTCTTCTGGCTTGAATTAGTCCCTCTACAATGGAACATTCATAACTTAGCCTCTGTTTCCCATGTTTAAATTTCAGAAAACAAAGAATATTCGACTTCCTTAAAATAGAATTTTTTCCTTTCAACCTCCGCTTCAATTATTTCGTTTTCGTTTATTCTCCTCATCACGTTGCTGCTCTAAACTTTAAAATGGTCCACATCATGTAACTCCAGCAAATCTCAAACATTCTCAGGTGTTAAACATCGTGGGTGATTTCTCCTTCGGCCTCTGTAACTCCAACTTCACGTAACTAGTCATTACCTCACGCCATACTTCATGAATAATAAATATTTCCCAATTTTATGTTAAAGATTTTTCCTAATATTCATAAAATCAATTACACTTCTTCAAGCTTTTTTTTTCTCAATAGCTTGGACTTTGAAGCTTTCTTAAATAAGGTTTTGTTGCCTATGTTTTTCTTTCGGATTTCAAATAAACTGGTAGAAAATGGTTATTGAACTCTTCAAGCGTTAATTTTCTGATACAGCGATATGGATTTTACAGTTCTTAAGCACCAACAGCATTTCCATTAAGTTTGAATCTAAGTTGCAGATTTTTGTTTTTTCTTAAGAAAGTTTCATTCAGCATCCATTTCTCAAGTGATCCTGTTTCACCAAAACACATTCCACATAATATGTTGTTTTTCACTTTTGCCTACAACCTTGACGGATTTCGGATCGTCTTCTAAACCTGCTGAACCATCCAGAATTTCCAGTGTTTCGTTAGTTTCGCTTTTACTTTCGGAACTTCTTTATTTATATTCTTATATGAAGAGATATTTCTGTATATTTTGTGGAATTTATCAACTGTTTATTTACTAATTTTTTTAAATGTCCCAATGTATTGTGTCAAATTCTACCCCATTTGTTTTTATTTAAGTATGTGCACACCTCCTTACACGTTTTTTTGCATAGACATAGCAGAGACAGCAATAACAGCCGAGACAGCAACAACATTAACAGAGGCAGGAAGAATAGCAAATACAGTGATATCAGAAGCAAAGAAAGTAACAATAGAATCATCAACAACAATAGCGAATGCTGCAAAAACGGCAGCAGAGGCTGCAGCAACATTAGCAGGTCCCAGAAGTAGTTGTTTCCAGAGCCTCATCTGTTGCAGCTTAAAGGATAGCAGAATATATCACCTCGTCCTCGGTGCTACAGCCGACCAACAAGGGTTTCCTTTCACCGACCACAGCTTGTAGTATAATCCCATCGAAGAAAGAAGAGGAAGGATGGACATGGGTTGTGCAAAAAGGAATGAAAAAAGAAACTTCGCCACGAAAAAGAAGAAAAACTAAATCCAAACAGAAAGCAGATATGCAAGCACATTTTTCCTGAGACTCGTATGAAATTCACAGCTAACGAAACCTAGCGAATGGCTAACCCTGCATCAGTGGAAATGCAGGAAGATGAAGGAGGGTTTGACTCCATGGTATATAAAAGCGATAGACAGTTAAGAAGAAGCATTTTGAGTCTATAAAGAATTATACTGTAACTACAAGAGGACATGGTACTGTCTTACTGTCTCTGATGACTGAGTTGCCCACGCTAACTTTGTGACTGAACATTTTGAATATCTAGATGCGGAGTTCATTGAAGTGGAAGGTAATCAAAGTTGTGGGGTGCCACGATCAAATCCAGATGCTGGCCTCTCACCCGTGTGTGGGTGGCTTACTCGTTTCTACTTTCTGTTTTATCTATCAGCGTAGTTATATATCTCATTTACATATTTATGTAAATTCAAATCTATAATGCATCCCAATATAGTTTTACACTATTATCACCACCACCACCACCACCACCACCACCACCATCACCATCATCATCATCATCATCATCATCATCATCATCATCATCATCATCATCATTACTATTTATTATTATTATCATTATCATTATTGTTGTTGTTGTTATTATTATTTGGGTGGCGGATTCGAAGGATCAATAGAGCGTCGGTCAAAAAATGCCCTGCAGTATTCTTTCTGACACTTTTCGTTCTAAGATCAAATACCGCCGCGGTAGACTTTGCCCTTCATCCTTTCATCCTTTCGGAATCGATAACATTAAGCGCCGGTCAAGTACTGGGTAATCAATGGCATCGACTAATCCCCTCTACCATTGATGGTTAGGTGCCTAAATCATCATCATCATCATCATCATCATCATCATCATCATCTTCTTCTTCTTCTTCTTCTTCTTCTTCTTCTTCTTCTTCTTCTTCTTCTTCTTCTTCTTCTTCTTCTTCTTCTTCTTCTTATTATTATTATTATTATTATTATTATTATTATCCTTCCTTTCAATGAACCATAGACCATTTTATAAACAATGGCGAACTGTCAGATAAACTAATGGACGTTTCAACAGAGTAATCGATGTGATGCGGAATCTGACCAACAATATATATAAACTTCAGCCATTTCAGTGCAAGACTTCTGCAGTTTCGTTATTAATGAATATCGCTATCGATATGTATCTATTTGATTCTGCTAACCATTTTCTCAGAGTGTTATCTTTCAAATATATTTTCTGCCGCTTTCGTTTTGTTGTTTATTTATTATTTTTTTTCTGTTTATTTTTGTGTTTATGTGGAATTTTGCATATTTTTGTTACGATGTTAGGTTTGTGTCGTTTCTTTAGTAAGCAGAACGTTAGAATTTTAGATCAACCAATCCAATACCAAACTTTGTGTGCGTTTTATATATATGTGTGTATATATGTATGTGTATATATATATATATATATATATATATATATATATATATATATATATATATATATATATATATATATATATATGTATATACATATATATATATATGTATATATATGTATGTGTATATATATATATATATATATATATATATATATATATATATATATATATATATATATATATATATATATATATATATATATATATATTCATATATATATATATATATATGTATATATGTATAAATATATATATGTATATGTATATATATATATATATATATATATATATATATATAAATGGTTATATATATATATATATATATATATATATATATATATATACATATATATGTATATATATATATATGGTTATATATATGTATTTATATCAATATGTTTACGTATGTATGCATGTATGTGTACGTGCGTGCGTGTATAAAAATAAATATATATATAGGCATATATATATATTTATATATATGTATATATATATAAATGCATTTATATATATATGTGTGTGTATATAAATATCCATATTCATTATGTAAATACATACATGCATGCATACATACATAAATACATACATATATATATATGTATATATGTATATATATATATATATATATATATATATATATATATATATATATATGTGTGTGTGTGTGTGTGTGTGTGTGTGTGCTTGCGTGTATCTGTACATATATATGTTTGTATATATTTCTATATACATACACTGAAAAATTATTGCACTATCGTTGAGAAATTTATAAATCTATTGAATATGTTAAGAAGCCCGGTAACCTGGCTACTAAAATATTCTTGGCTCGTTTCCTACTGAGAGAAATGGCACAAATTATGTGTATATTGAGTGGGACGAACAGGGAAATAAAACATCTCACTGAATCAATAAACAAGCAAACACACGCGCACACACTCACAGATAGACATAACACACACACACACGTTTAAAAGAAAGACCTATTACACAGATTGTTTTCAAATTCTGTGTCTACTTTACAAAATAACAGCCGGAAGTGAGCTCTTTAGGGGAGGCGGGTAAAAATTACATTGCTGACATTTCATCGTAAACATTCGATGTTTTAAGTAGTCTGATCAAAAGGTATGAGGGCTGTTGCTATGATAACCAAATTAAAGTCCACAGAGTGAAACCGCTTGGCACAGACTGACCTTGAACTCTGTCATGCTTGCACACTAAGTTACAGCATTCGCGCTCACTTCTGTTGTTTAAGACAGTGCTTTGAATAAAAGTGAGTAGAGTGTGGTCATCTCAAAAAGAAGATCGGGCCTCAGTTGAGCAGTATCTCTCCTAGATTCAGTCGAGGAAGACAAAAGGTTATTGAAAACGGTCATAACCGAAACCAACGCAAAAGTCAAATCCAACTTGAAGAGAAGTTCTCAAGAGGTCGAGGAAATTCAAGACAATGCGACAATGCATCTAAAGGCATCTAAAGGCAAAGATAAAGAAAAAGAGAATAGAGAGGAAGAAAGTGTAAGGAAAAAGAAAATGTTCAATAATTCGATAGTCTTACATTTTAGTTGGGTTCAAAGTTCAATAAATCCGTTGCAGGATAGATGAGAAGAGAGTTAGTTGAATCTAAGGTCACATAGTTAGTTATTACCATAACTTTCACGCGTTCTGCTGATGTCTATCAATTGCAACCAGGTAAATACATATTTACCCCAGCCTCATATATGGAAACAGCTGTAAACTTACTCTAACATACTCTCACCTTAATTAATTGATTAATTAATGGCTTCATAACACCAAAGATCCACTTCTCATTGTTATTTATTTCTCCATTTTCTTATCCTCTCTCTCTCTCCCTCTCATATATATATATATATATATATATATATATATATATATATATATATATATATATATATATATATCTATATATACACGTATGCATACGTATGTGTACACACACGGACACACGCGCAGACATACACACACATGCCCAGTTAAGCAGTGATGTTCTGTTGGAACAAACTATACTGCAATAGATACCATGAGAGTTTCTCTAATATTAACCTTTTGGTGCTAAATGCACTCTTGTTTATATTGCTAACGGGGAGATAAATACCCGCTATCTCCAGCGCCGAGACCACCAGATCACGTGATTTCGACCTTCATTGGTCTCGTCAATGACGGACGCTCGACTTCTGAAGAGAGCCGCGACTTATCTCCCCGTCAACATTATACAGAGGAACAGTGCAAGAACAGGCGCTGGTGTCGCGATTAACCAGTTTTCTGACAAAACATCCATTTTTCTGTTGGAATAAATATTACCTCTCAGTATTAATTCTGGCTCTGTCACTAATATAGATATTTTAACAACATCACTGGTTAATCGTGACACCAACGCCTGTTCCAACACTGTTTTTCTATATATCACTGGCGGGGAGATGAGTCGCAGCTACCTCTAGCGGTCGAGCGCCCATCAATACAAAGTTAGGACACAGTAATAAGGTGTATAAATCTATGATCTCTGATTGTAGAGTGTATAACACATTTATAACTATATATGATGACAACGGATTCAAGTATCGTCTTTTTATTGATTCGGAACCCTTAGAGATGATATATGAGAGAGGGATAGAGTTTAACGACAAACAATAAGCATATATATGTCAGTAAATATATTATGTAAATATATATGTCAGTAAGCATTGTTAAATAAATGAGAATTGTATTTGAAGAAATGACAGTTGTGTGGGTTTTAGAATAATAGAAAACGAATCAAAGAATTTTTCTCAGCGGAGATAATTAAAAACATTATGTCCTTATAAGGTAATTGTGCAAAGGATATAATCTCGTGGATAATAAAACGTGTTTTGGTGTCAAATATGTGTGAATTATAATGGTTAATAGTATATATAGAAGAGAAACGGTATTGTAAATTATCTGGTGTTCTTTATCGTTAGAAAAATAAAATTATGTAACGTTATATTAGCATTATAATAGAAAAAAATGTATTGAATGCAATTGAGTGAATCATTCTTATTGTATGAATAAATTAGTTTCCGTGGTTATGCGAAAGAAAATCTCGATAGAACATATATGATGCAAATTAGGAATGAATACAGATTTATCTGCTACAAATATGTGCGCATGAAGTTTGGAGAGGAATAAAAAGTAATATCTTTGTATATAAGAATCTATCTATCTATCCATCCATCTATCTATCTATCTATCTATCTATCTATCTATCTATCTATCTATCTATCTATCTATCTATCTATCTTTGAGTGTGTGTGTGTATGTATGCATGTATGTATGTGTATATATTAATAATAATACATGGAGACTTGTACATCTACACAATTTATTTTATAGCTATATGCAGCATTTTATAATGACCTACACGTGTTTCCGCTACAGTGACTATTCACTGTTGCAAATGCAACCTTGCAATATTACCGGTGCAGCTTTATCAGGTCCGCCAATTTGGTCATACTCGAAGTGAGCTCATCGTTGTGGTTAGTCGGACAGTCAAATGAACGGGAACGTGGGACTCTGAGTAACAGTTTTTGTGATGTCTTTGCAGTTTTATTAGTAAAGCATATTACTACTTCCGGTATTCGAGTATTATTTTCTTTTCGACCTTGTTTCACATATATGTGCTTACTCTGGTATACACGTACATACATACATACATGATGCTCCCTCGTTATCGAGTATGGCCATTGCACGAGGCTTAACTGTTAATGGTGCTGTGATCGAATGTGACTTTTTAGCCCAGCTAAAGATCTACAATGTCTTGTACAGAATTGGCAGCTAAAACCTTTACCGGCAATAGCCGCCTGTGGTTGTAACTGGGCTTCATGTACCTTTGCATGTCGTTTAAGTACTCCCGCCGAATTACACTCCCATCTACATACCTGACAGATATGATTATTATGGTGTGTAGCACCACCACCAGCGGCCTGGTTGTCAATCATCGGTCTCGCTTTATGACTACGAAGATGACTCTTGAGTCCAGCTTTACTGAGGCAGGGTTTTGCCAAGACACTGAATGTCAGCGTCATAGGAAGACCCATACCGCCTAGAAGTGCAACAGCGATGCCCTTCCTGACATACCTTCTTACTTTCTCATGCGCAACTCGAGACTTCTCAAAAGTAGCTGTCTCCTCATGCACACTCCTTCTCCACTTGCTACGATCAATAGCTATGTCCTCCCATGTGTCAGGAGAGATGCTAGCATCTCTTAAGGAAGCCTTCAGCAAGTCTTTATACCTCTTTTTTGGTTTATGTGGAGGTCGTTCTCCTTTAGCTAACTCTCCATAAAAGAGTTGTTTTGGCATCTTTGAATATTTCATCCTGATCAGATGACCACTTCATCTGAGCCTTTGCTTCAACACAAGAGCTTCTATACTTTCACACCGAAAGCCTTCAAATATCTCAAGATCCTTGATACACACACACACACACACATTCTCAGTTAAGTCAGAAAAGAAGCTCACCCAATGTAACAAATAGAGCGGCTATATTTTTATGTCACCAGACAGTGATTTATTGGTCATAGCATATAATCGATCAGAATGTCGGTTTTGTGTCGACAATATGGCACTTGGCCATATTGTCGACTTATCAGACATTCTGGTCGGAAGCACGAAACCGACGGTCAAATTTTTGACCAGTTATACGTCATAACCGGCAATATCCTGCTCGAAAATACATCTATACACACACACATACATACATACATACATACATACATACATACATACATACATACATACTCGCACGCACACACACACACACACACGTGCGCACGCACGCACAAACTTATATCTTCGCCTGGGTTTCTCCAGCCCCTGTTTTCTATCGTTATATGTTTCATCGTACATTAAACTTCAATGAGAAAAGCGTTTGTGGAATTATCCTATTAGCATTACGAAGTAGGAAACGAAATAATAAGTTAAATTGATCGAATCGCTGTTATTGTGTAAATAAGTTAGTTTCTATGATAATCAGGAAACAAAATCCAATAAAGAACACAGTGAGGAAATACGTAAGAGAATAATGGTTTAATGGATATAGCAATCTTTTGATTATTTTTATCTGTAAAGAAACAAAATCAAAACATAAAACAGACATATTTGTTACCGAGTAATTTTGTAGTTAACAAAAGTAATCGTAAGTGTATTTAAGAATGAAGATTTATGAATGAAGATTTATGAATGAAGATTAAGAATGAAGATTTATGATGCGGGGATTGAATAAAAAGAAGTGGATATCGTAGATATTATAAAAGTTGTGTATTGTTTAATCTGCTGCAAAATATTAAGGGAGAATTTTAAAAGAAGATATATGCTAGACAAATTAGCTGGGTAATCAGCATATTTTTGTTGGCGTTGGCTGATAAAATTAGCGCCTTCCATTTCATGTTATATTAGAAGGAAAATGAAGGCGGCCAGCTAGCAGAATCGTTACGGTGCTGGAAAAAAAATGCCCAGCAGCGTTTCTTCCGCTTTTACGTTCTGACTTCAAATGTCGCCGAGGTCGACTTTGCCTTTCATCCTTTCGGAGATCGATAAAATAAGTAAGGGATCCAGTTGATCCGATCAACGGAACAGCCTGCTCGGGAAGTTACCGTGCAAATGGCTGAGTACTCCACAGACAGGTGAACCCTTAACGTAGTTCTCAGAGAGATTCGACGTGACACGGAATGTGACAAAGCCGGCCCTTTGAATTTCAGGTACAATTCATTTTTGCCAGCTGAGTGGACTGGTGCAGCGTGAAATAAAGTGTCTTGCTCAAGGATACAACGCGCTGCCGGGAATCGAACTCACGACCTCACGATCGTCAGCTGATTACCCTAACCACCAAGTAATTGTCTGAATCTTTGGAAGTTATAACATGGGGTAGTGTAGAGATTAATGACATGCTAATTGTGAGACTGAAGGGTACGGTTTATTCAACTGTCATAAAAGGGAATATGATAAATAAATATCGTAATAATAAAGAAATTGAATGTATTTTGTTGCTTAATGGTTTGTCTGTTCTGTGTAGACATGTGATAAACAGGACATATTTTTCTCTGGCGTTCATTCATCCTATATGATGCACACACGCGATCTTTTTAACCACCAGAGACACCTAGGTATTAGGAACGTATGAAAACTAGCAGAGACAAACTTTAGGACAAACTTATGGGTCAAGCGAACATTTGAATGTATAGACTAAAATGTAACACGTATATTAGTGCGTTGTCATGGCTGAAAATTATTTCCATTGAATTATTATAAGTGAGAAGTGGTGGAAAATAAAAAAAAAGGTATTATTAAATCTGATGCCAAGATTAACAGCCGTAACGGATCGAAGACAGGTTTATATTGGTAATCTAATCTAATCTTTGGATGTATATTTTTAAGATGTAAGAAAAGATTAGTATTGTCTTCAGTTTGTTAATTAAGGATTAGCTGTCTCAGTATTGTCTGTTAAGAGTAAATTATAAACTGTGAAAAGTTAATTGTGTTTTATGGGACAAAATAGAAAGAAAAAACTCGAGGAGAGAATGGTGAGGGGAGGCAAAAGGATGATAGAATAAATACACATACACACACACATATAGAAATAGATAGATATACATACATTTCTCTCTCTCTTTCTCTCTCTCTTTCTCTCTCTCTCTCTCTCTCTCTATATATATATATATATATATATATATATATATATACACACACACATATACATACATACATACATACATACATACATACATACATACATACATGCATACATAGTCAATTCAAACATGAACAAGCAAGAAAAAACACGAAAAAACAACAACGCGAGGACATGGAATAAGTACAGTGTTATTGGACGCTCAGGAATGAAAAGAAAAGAAAGAGGATTTCACGTTTCGAGCCGAGCTCTTCATCAGAAATATAGCAAAAGTCCAAAGAAGGGAAGACGGATAAAGAAAATCGCCAACGATGCAGACTCGGTCACAATACATACATACATACATACATACATACATACATGCATACATGCATACATACATACATACATACATACATACATCACATTTATAATTATATAAATTTTATATCAAAAGTTGACAGCGCAGCCAACAGCGAAACTCAGAGAAGACAATCAGTTTTTGATATAGAAAACTTATATCAAACCATTGAAACCAGTGTCTTGAGTTCTTTATCAGAAAATTTTCGTCCAATGTAAAGTATATTTGAAAATACTTTACAACTCTTACTTTACGGTGTACATATGTGACTATAGGTTAGGAAAATAATCGCGTGTCTAGGCAGATTTTAGATTTAAAATACAATTTAAAGTGCATAAAAAGGGGCAAATATTAATGAGAAAGTGCTAATGATCTTTGGTTAAATGTATTAGATTAAGTAATAATGTTTGAGTAAAGAGTCCTATTCTTAGATCAAGGATGGAGAGAGCTAAATATAATTTACTTATATTGGAAACTGGTTTGGAAATTACTAATGAAACGTTAGGGTTCACTGAAATTTATGAGGGCAAATGGAATTACTGTATAATGTTGAAATATAGAGTATCTTATAGAATTTTAGTACATTAGTAATGTGGAATGTGAAAGAGAATTAGTATCATTACGGAAAAGGTGTCAGTATATCTACTTTAAGATTATGAATTATAAATGAAGACGAATAAAGTGTTGCTGTTGATTGTCGATTGGCACTTTAGTACCATAGTCGAATAAATAAGAAATGGTAGACAGTTTCATAAGTACAGATTAGTGTCAAGTAAGGTAATAACATTTCAAACTACCGAGTAAGCTGAAATAAGATGTTCAACTAAAAAATTTATGATTATTTAACACTTGCAGACTTTTACGTGATTTGGTAATCTTTGCTGCCAGTAATACGAGATGAAAAGTCTAAAGTGTCGAAATGTTTCGCATGTTTTATGAGAACAAAATGAAAAGAATTCTCAGTTGTGGTTAAGGGAAGTTTTTTTCTTAAACAAAGGAAATTTCTAAATCCCTTATGTTGCTCAGGTAAAAAATGTTTGTAGTTGTTGTTGCTAGAGTAAAGCTTAAAGGTAAAAACCATTTTCCATTTAAGTTTGTTGTTGATGTTTTTCAAGTTTCGATTTCAGATTGTATGAATATTTGGATAGTCATTTCTTCAAAATGGAACTATCATTACTACTCTTTGAAAATGGTGTATCTTACTGCATCAAATATGGCTACAAAAAGTACAGAAATGCTGGTTGTATCGTAATTTCAAAGGAGTCACAGTAAGACCACTGTCTAATAGATAGAATGTTACTTTCTGAAATTACTATGGACGCAATACGAGATGGTATCAAAAAGTTCCCGGACTAGTTCTGTAGCGCACCAACAGATGGCAGCACTCGGCTGCGTGCGCAGTGACCTTAATGAAGCAGTGCGTCGAGTGGCATCGCTGTGTTTACTTCGCAAGTTGTGAAATTTGTGATTTTGTGATCACGTGTCTGCCATAGTCTGCGATTTACTCATGAATAGGAACAAAGATCCAACGTGAAATTTTGCGTTAAACTTTGGAGGCTTACTACAGTGACATCGAACGTGGTTCGGCAAGCTTACAGTGATAAGGCAATGGGTCGTACCTAATGTTTCAAGTGGCACGGGCACTTCAAAAGCCGAAGAACGTCCCTGGAAGACGATGAGCGATCCTGAAGAGCTGCCAAGAACGTCACCCCCAGAAATGGGAAGAAGATTCATCAGCTTGTCATGGGAAGAAGATTCATCAGCTGTCATAAGGGTCCGTGCAGGCAATCCTAACGTGTGAACTGAACATGTGGCGTGTCTTTGGCAAGTTTGTCCCCCGCCTGCTGACCACTGAGCAGAAAGAACATCGCGTCAAAGTCTATCAAGGTGACCGTCAGCGTGCCGCTGATGACCCATCCTTCATGTCGACGATCATCACCGGTGACGAGAGTTGGGTCAACGGGTTCGACCCTGGGACAAAGCAGCAGTCTCAGCAGAATGGAAGGGCCATTCATCTCCACAACCGAACAAGGCACGACAAAACCGCAGCTCAATCAATAGCTTACCCCTCGCTCTTTTCGACATCTGCGGTATTGTGCATCGAGAATTCCTGCCCCAGAGCCCGACGTTCAATCGAGAGTTCTACTACGACGTTTTGAAGCGCCTGAGGGAGGACATTCAGCGAAAGCGACCGGATCTGAAGAGGGCCCAGAATTGGATTCTTCACGATGACAAAACACCCTGCCACCGAGCACTTCTCACTTGTGAGTTTCTCCCCAAAAACAACATGGTGTCACTCCCACATCCGCCATATTCGTCAGATTTAGCACTCTTCTCCAATATGAAAATGCAGCTCAAAAGTCGCCGTTTTAACACCGTTGTCGAGACACAGAGCGAATCGCAGAAAGTCTTCGACTCGCTTACGAAAACGACTTCCAAGCCGAATTCCAAAAGCGGCAGGAACGCTGGGACACGTGTATTACTGCGCAAGGTGACTATTTCGAAGGAGATGATGCTAAAACTTAGGTAAATAAGTTATTTTTTTATTAAACATAACTAGTCCGGGAACTTTTTGATACCACCTCGTATCTCTAAGTTTAAAATTACAGTCCAAGGAACAATTATTTCTGTTAAAATAGTTGCAAGTTACAGTACTGGAGTTAGTGTATTTAAACAGGTTTGTACCGCTCATTCGCTTCCAATTCCTTTCATATATTTTCATTCCAGTCTCACGTATTTATAATCAAACAAACTAACTTATTTACACAATCACAATTATTGCTTCGATTACACTCAATTTAGTTTTCTATATTCTAGTACTAACATAAATTCGCATACCTTATTTCGAATGATAAGCTATCAGAAATCTACAATCGCATTTATTTTCGATATATTAATATCCATTTACTATCAACACTTACTCTTAAACATAAATTCACATAGATTCTTAATGATAACGATTTTACATGCACAATACCGTTTTTCTTCTACATACATACATACATACATACATACATACATACATACATACATACATACATACATGCAGTATGTATATATTATACGATGGCATAAAACTCATGTTGCGAGATGAAATTCAGTTTCAATAAGCTATAAACATATCTAACCCCACACATATATGCATCTATATCTATATCAACATCCGTATCTATCTATTTATCTATCTATCTATCTATCTATCTATCTATCTCCCTCGCTCCCTGTCTGTCTGTCTGTCTGTCTGTCTCTGTCTGTCTCTCTCAATATATATATATATATATATATATATGTTATATACATACATACATGTATATATATATATGTGTGTTATATACATACATGCTTATATATATATATATATATATATATATATATATATATATATATATATATATATATATATATATATATAAATATATATAGATATATATATATTCTTTTATTCTTTTATCTGTTTCAGTCATTTGACTGCGGCCATGGTGGAGCACCGCCTTTAGTCGAACACATCGACCACAGGACTTATTCTTTGTAAGCCTAGTACTTATTCTATCAGTCTCTTTTGCCGGATCGCTAAGTTACGGGGACGTAAACACACCAACATCGGTTGTCAAGCGATGGTGGTGAGACACACAAACACGCACGCACACATGCACACACACACACACACACACACACACACACACACACACACACACATACGACAGGCTTCTTTCAGTTTCCGTCTACCAAATGCACTCAGAAGGCTTTGGTCGGCCCGAAGCTATAGTAGAAGATACTTGCCCAAGGTGCCACGCAGTGGGACTGAACTCGGAACTATGTGGTCGGTAAGCAAGCTAGTTTCCACACAGCCACTCGATATATATATATATATATATATATATATATATATATATGTAGATAGATAGATAGATAGATAGATAGATAGATAGATATTTCTATAGAGATATACACACACGTTTACACACACACACACACACACACACACACACACACTCACACACACACATGTATGTTTTTATACATACGCACAGATATGTCTACATATTTACTTGTAGGTTTATAGGCACCAAAAAATATCAATTTGTAGAATGTAAAGAAACCAATCTACACAGAAACGATTAACAATAGCATAACAAGAAAGAAAGGAAGAAAGAAGGGAAGAAAGAAAGCCAGAAAGAAAGGAAGAAAGGAAGAAAAGAAGGAAGAAGGAAACAAACAAACAAACAAACAAACTAGCAAAAAGAAATCTATAAATCTTCTACCAGATATTTCTCGAAATTTTAATAAAAATCCATCCTTCATTCAGTCAAAATACAACAACAAAATCTTGCAGTGTAAAAGGGAAGAGGCAAATAAAATAATCCAGATTTATCGAGCAATGTAAATGAAAAATATGAATTTTTGTTACTTTTTTAAATTTTTAATATGACGTAGAATAGAATAGAATAGAATAACAGAATAGACCAGATTGCAAAATTCTGCAATTCGGAAATCTCGTCATATTTCGTAAGATTGACTCTATTGTTATATTATTCTATGTATATACTATTATTGTTGTTTCACTTCCGGTAGCGTCATTTTGAAATTGCTAACTGTAAAACGAACCCACAACCTATTAACATTTTTCTTTGAAAAGCAAAGTAAACATTTAAAATAAAATAAATAAGGAACACATAAAAAATAATTATACATACATACATACATACATGTATGTGAGTGTGTGTGTGCGTGTGTGTGCGTGTGTGTGTGTGAAACGATTTCACATAAATGAAGAATGTGTATACACACACACACACACACACGCACACACACACACACACGCGGACATATGTTTATATTTATAAGTATATATGTATATGCCTTATATATGTGTGAGCGTGTATATGAGTGTATGCATTGTATGTACTACTATGTATGTATGTATGTATGTATGTATGTGTATGTATGTGTGTATGAAGCGATTTTACAGAAATTAAATGGATGACGGTTTTTCTCATTTCCGATGAATGTAACAATAAATGTATTATTATATGTTATAATTCTTAACATTTCTGTAACTGTTTTTCTTTTCGCTAGTTTTCTTTTATAACAGCATAAATCATCAATCATGTAGCACTGTACGTAGGCACGAGACATATGTATATGGTCTTCCGATAGAAGCGAATTGGGAAACATTGAACAAGGTGTGTTTTTTTGTCTTTTTTTTTCAGATTTTCGTTGTGTCACTAATATTTGAGCAACAGGGATTCGTCCTTTTCTATTATATTCTACAGATATTCCTATATTACTAAGTGTCAACGTAAATCTCTTGTTAAGAAGAAAAATTCAAAACATGTACCATCCATTTCTCTTGAGATGGGGTTGAATTTAACGTTTACTAGATGACAACGTTAGCCTTTCGTTATCTAGGACAGGTAGTTCTTTTTTTTTTTTTTTTGCTTTGAAGGTTGTAGAGTTTAATATTTCGATCCTTTGCCATTTGTTTATGAGGAAGTAAAGTAGGAGACATGTTATAACTTCCGTCAAGCCTATTATATACAAACTGCGGTATAGAACAAAAGAATCTCATGCAACAAAAGATGAAGACACGTCTTGAATCATTTTGCTTATCTTCACCCATTCTCAGACGAAAAGTCAACGACCGAAAAGTTAGAATCTATACTCCAATAAACAAACGGACTTAATCTATCTTGAACATTGTTATTAAATATTGATTTTCTTTCGCCGACACTGTTCATCAACGGTTTCCTCGGAGCTTCCATATCTTTTGTTGCATAACCAACAGCAAAGAAGATAATTTCTATTCCATGTCACAGTCATTGATTACAGGTTTACAATGGACCAATGGTAAGTTCACTGTATTTCTGAAAGCAAAATTGTCAATGAATTCGATGGGCAACTCGGTACACAACAAACACATCACAAGCTTTTTTCAGTTGAATGCCTTGGCTTTTCCGTTTTCGCATCGATGTATGCATCTGCTGTTGTTACACATCAGTGAAAGATGCACGCAAACTCGCTTGCTTTTTGTTGTCCATTGGATTCGATGACGACCAACTTCTCCTTCATGACTCTCTTGCTCATAAACAGCAGCTACAAATGTGAATGCAGTCGCGCGGGTGACCAAAGAATCACAAATGCATCGTCTATCCTACACGTCGAGTGATGAAAATACGAAAGTAGCGATATTTCATTGTCTGAAACGCGAATGAAGCATCAACTATCACAACGACAAGGACTATTTCTGAGTTCCAAGATCCATGATCCAGAATGTGAGCGAATTGATCTTCTCGAGGAAGCTTTGTGGTGGCGTTAAATGAGAAATGGTGCGGACCATACATTTTTCAGTGTCATTATCTTCGCTGTGAAGAAGATTCAGTTGCAAGGAAGATTAGTATCTCCTTCCAACTGCAGGAGGTCACTGGAAATTAAGTCTGCCGGAAATCGCCTTAAAACTGACAACCACAGCTTGTCTTTCTGTCAGAGTTTACCCTCATAGCCATTGTCTACTTGGACACACCTATATTGGAGGTGTGTGGAGCAGATTAATCTACCACAGCTAAGAACCCTTAGTTACCCCTCTCTAAGACAGAAATGTATATTTAGAACTTATATCTAATGTGTTCTTGCTTTTTTTTAAAGTGTGATGTAGATTTGGCTGCTACATGTTACAGTTCGAACGAACATAGAGGCTGCCTATACGAACGATTCTCTCCTCGGTCCTATCTATGTTTTTCCTCTATCATTTGCTATGAAATTTACCCATGCATATTCTTCTGCTAATGTTTAAGTTTTTATTCAAGTAATCCACTTCAATTGCCGTACGATCACGCGCTCTTTTCCTATATTCCACATTCATA
>NC_142938.1:80898307-80900807 GCF_046866305.1 Octopus bimaculoides | reverse complement strand
ATTTTGTTGTTTCTGTTCAAGTCTGTTCAATTGCACAGCATAGCAACTTGGCCCCGTATATGTAGATCTTGGTGCTGTAGAGCCCCAATTCAACTGTGATCCTGTAATCAAAGACATCCTTATAGTTCTTCTCAGACGAGAGTATTTAAAAATGGTCCCTCCAGTTTTCTTTATAGACATTGGTTTCAAATTTTTGCACAAGGCCAGAAAATTCGGGGGCGGAGATAAGTCGATTATATCGACACTGGTACTTACCTGATACTTATTTTATTGATCCCCAAAAGGGCAAAGTCGACCTCGGTGGAGTTTGAACTCAGAACATAAAGATGAACAAAATGCCGCTAAGCATTCCCCCGCCCCTCCCCGGTGTACTAATGATTCTGCCATCTCGCCGCCTTCCTTCCAGCTTTTATTGAAGAGATTAAAGTATGTGGTTGGGATTATGAGAAGGTCGAACACGCCTACGTGTCGCGCAATGGAATCGATCGTCCACATCGTATACGAAACCACATTGTTTAAAAAGGAACCTCTTAACCACTCCGTCATCGTCGTAATGTTTACTCATTCATTTTATGACAAAATCTATACGCTCCTACAGCACATAGCTCTTCGTATCTTTCAGCTGTAAAATTGGGAAACATCATTTCTAAGTTTTAGGATAAGTAAAATTGGTCATTTAATGGCTCATTCTACCATGCGGAACAACAATTCTCATTTCCTAACCAAAGACCCCTCTTTTTTAAATGGATTTTTCTACAGACTCTAAGCTTTGGAAATACAATTTTATTAGCAAAGAACAAATTCGTTCTTGCTTTCCCAGTTTCATCTCTCGACTCAAAAATATGTCAGACTGAATTGTTATAATTAATTGATTAATTAGACATTTTACACCGCAAACTTTTAGCAATTTTGAATACAGCTCCAAGGCTTCTCTGTACAATTTTCATGAAAACCGCAGGATACCAGGCTGGGAATCGTTGACATAAGGGCTCCTTCGATGATTCAGGCTACCACAAAGAGGATCCCTCATTGGGTCGTGCTACTACAATGAGTTTCCCTCATAGGTACGTGCAACTACATAAAGACATTCTCATTAGCTCTTGTCACCAAAGAGAGTCTGGCTCGTATCACTAAATAGAAAATCCCTCGTCGGCTCTCCAGTCTTTCTTTTTTTTTTTTTTTCACTGCTGACTCCATTTTACTTCATTTACACCAGAAATTCTCCGCCGCCTCAAGGTAATTATGAGCTTCAACATATCCCTATGTTTTGCCCTAAAAATCTAGTTTCATTCCACAGACAAAAGAGAGCTACTATGTATGCATACATTTTAAGAAGTACATAATGTATTTAACCCTTTGAACCTGCCGCGAGTACGCTCAGTGGACCTGATTTGTTTTATTCTGCTCATGGAAAACGTAAAACAAGCGGTCACATGGTTTTATGTTTATAGCTCATTAACTGGCAGAAAGTGCGGCTCACAAAATCGTCACTGAAGGTTAAAAGGAATAAAAGCGGCTGAGAAAATAACTCTCATATTGTTTGCCTCAAAGCCAGAAATCAAGATTTTAAAAATCTTATGAAGTCTAACTGCAATTACATAAATGCAGGCGGTGGTGGGATTAACAATTAACTAATTAGTTAATTAATTAATTAATCAGGAGTATAACAAAAGTGAATTCGAAAGTCCAACCTTCAGTGATAAAAGAATGTTAGCAATAACGAGAAATCCTTTTATTATGTCAAATGTCAGTCATTGTAAAGTAAAAGAGAGAGAGCGCTGCCGGAAACCAGATTCTTTGAATTGGTTTTAACTTCCGGTTAAAATCACTTCAACTTATTTACTACATTACTGACGCATAAACGTCAAACAATTTTATTGACTTCTCTTGCATGGTAGTGGCCTTTAACTCGAACTAAAAAAATCTTTTATGTTGCAGTCATTGATATGCCGGCATTACAGACGAAAATTTTATGTTTTCCATCTCCTCACAGCCTCTTTCTCACTCTCTAGCTTTCTTTCTCTCTCCCTCTCTCTCTGTCTGTCTCACTTTCTTTCCCTTCCCCTCTCTCTATCTCTCATTTCTTTCTCCTCACATATATTAAAACAAATATTGGTTTGCTTTAAACTAAGAACAAAGAGTTTTATATTTGTTGTGGAATGAATATTAAGGCATTCATTTACGGAGAGTATCAGAGGAAGTCTCTTTAAGTATGTATGTATGTATGTATGTATGTATGTATGTATGTATGTATGTATGTATGTATGTTTGTATGTATTATGTGTGTATGTACGTACGTATCTGTATGTGTGTTTGTGGGCATATATACAGAATATATGATATAATATAATATATAATATAATGTAATATATATATATATATATATATATATATATATATATATATAATGTAATATATATATATATATATATATATGATATGTAAAATAATGTAATATATATATATATATGTGTGTGTGTGTGTGTGTGTGTGTGTGTGT
>NC_142938.1:80838307-80893307 GCF_046866305.1 Octopus bimaculoides | reverse complement strand
TACTAGAACCTATCTCAATTGAATCTGGTGCTAAACAAGGTGATCTCTTGGCTCCTACTTCGTTCGTAGTCTTCTTTGCTATTGTTATCTTGCAAACCTTTGTGCATAGTGATGCTGGAATCTATTGATACATCCCTCACTGTACAACAGGAAAGCTTTACAACATCCGTCGTTTTGCTGTAGTAACAAAAAACTTTCTTTGCTCTTATTCGTGATCTCATTTGCGCTTGTGGTCTCGTAGCCCACACTGAGACAGATCTTCATCTCTTGATGGACTGCTTTTCAGCAGCATGTGATGAGCTTGGACTTAGAATCAGTCTCAAGAAGACCGTAGTAATACTACAACCAGCACCAAGCAAGTTATATGTCCCACCATCGATATACACCAATGGCACAAAGTTAAAAGGCGTGGTTATTTAAAACAAGGTTTTACAACCACAAATCTTCTTTCAGAGACATTCAAACTGAATCGAATAAAAATATTGATATATATAGTTTCATAGAAAGAAAACTCTACGAACAACGACATCATGTGACTGGGGCATGAAAATTGGAAATGGCAGAAGAACTGGTTTTTGCATCGCCGAGTAAAGCTAAGCCTGAAGAAGTCATTGATATCAGTGGTATGCATGAATGCCAAATCAGAACCCAAAACACCAAGAACTATCTTAAGGCTCTTTTGTATAAACAAAAGAGCCCTTCCACTTTGTTCATGACAACCGTGCATTCTACAAAAGAAAACAAAAATAAAATCAAACAAACAAACAAACAAAACAAAAACAAAAGAGAAAACAACAGCAAGCAAACAAAAATCAAAACCAAAAGACGTGCGTACGTTCATACATACATACTGACTTCTATACAAACATGCACATATACACGCACGTTAGTACATACGTATATATATATATATATATATATATATATATATATATATATATATATATATATATTTATGTGTTTCAGCCAAGTGGCTGCGGTCATATATATATATACATATATATATATATATATACATACATATATATATATATGTGTGTGTGTATGTATGTATGTATGTACTTATCTACGTACATAATACAAACAGGCTTATATACTCACTAATATACCTATGTACATTAACACGCAAACATAAATGCATACATCCATACAAACACATACACGTACATGCATACACAAGCACACATACATGGATTCACGCATACACACACACACACACACACACACACAATCACACAATCACACACAGAACACAACGACGCACAGTCTCATATACTCACACAACTACCGCCAGCATGACACTTCAATAATACAGATAAATCGTTGTATCGATTACTACAGACTTTTTCTTATATTGACTATTGTAGTAGTGGTGGTGGTGGTATTGGTGGTGGGAGTAGCGGTGGTGGGAGTAGTGGTGGTGGTGGTGGTGATCTGTGTAGCAGTAGAAGTGGTACAGATAGACTTGTGGTAGTTGTGATGGTGATAGTAGACTGAAAGCAGTAGTGGCGGTAGAGGTGGTGGTGATGGTATAGTGGTGGTGGTGATGGTGTTGTTATTGTTTTTATTGTTGGTTATTGTGATAGTAATGGTGGTGATGGTGGTGTGGGTGGTTGTGACTAATATGACTGTATAAATGCTGTGGTGTTAATGTTAGTAATGGTGGTAGTGGTGGTAGTATTAGTTCTGATGGTAGCATTATTGGTATTGTTGGTGTATTCTCCGGTCCATTCCATTTTGCTGACGTCCATCCATTTCTAGATGAAAGCCTCAACATAACATTTTCGATTTATCCATACTGGTTCTAGATCTACTCTGATCGTACTGACCAATTGTGGACCGGATGCTGCTCTGCTGTGGCCTGCGATCAGCCCTTCGACACCGAGGCAGGGTTTAAACTCGGAATGCTACAAAGACCCCAAGAATCGATACCAAAACGCGTTTTGGCCGACGCTTGAATACAGTCAAAGATAAACTGCGGCCCGCAAGATTACCTCAGTGACACGTCTACCGAAAGGTTTCGTTGATGTTTTTTTTAGTAGTGCGGCCCGCCAAATGACGAGCCATGTCTTATACAGCTCGCTTCTCGAAAAAGGTCGCCCAGTACAATGCTTCTGAACCTGAAAATGGCGACGATATGTGGAACTACAAGCATCTGCAAGACCTCCTTAAGATTTAAAAAGATGATGGGGGAAACAAGATGCTTTCCCTCGCAACTTGGCTACCAAGTAGGTGGCCGGGCAAAATAGAGTCTAAATTAAAAAGAGAAGAAAATTAAAACATTTTAATCAGGAGTTAAATCTGTGCAATGCTTCTATTTATTTGTTTATTTATTTATTTATGCATTTATCTTTTACTTGTTTCAATCGTTGGACTGCAGCTATGCTAGGCATCGGCCTTAAAGGGTTTAGAGACGAACAAATTAACCCCAGTAATTTCCCCTCCCCCTTTTTTTTTCACAGTTTGATATTTTTTCTTATTTGCCGAACCACTAGGTTACTAGGACGCAAGCAAACCAACACCGGCTGGCAAGCGGTTGTGGGAGGGACAAACACAAAGACACACACACACACACTTACATACGCATGTCTACACTTATCGATACTCACATACACTTATACTTCCATGAACACACCCACACTCACACCTACACACACGCACGCACGCATCTAGACATATGCAAACACAACTATACACACATACATCTCACCTCACACACATACCTACACACATGCATATAAACACACACGCACATCCACACACACACACCAAAAGACAATACATATACATCAATACACACATACACACACAATCTACAATCACAGACACAAACATACATAAACACACATCTACACACACACACATGCCGCAAATAATCTTCGTTTAGGACATGAATATGCTTGCTGCTGCTGCTACTGCTGCTGCTGCTACTGCTACTGCTGCTACTGCTGCTGCTGCTGCTGCTACTGCTGCTGCTGCTACTGCTGCTGCTGCTACTGCTGCTGCTGCTGCTACTGCGAAGAAATTTCCGAGTCATCATTGGTGGTGTTGGGGCGGCGAACCAGCTGAATGGTCAGCAAGTCGGACGAAGAAATGCTTTGTAATGTTTCGTTCGTCTTTACAAGGCACGGGGGGGGGGGGGAGCGTTGGCACGCCGGGCGAAGAAGTGCTTACCGGTATTTCATCTGTCTTTATGTTCTGAGTTCAAATTTCGTTGAGGTCCACTTTGTCTTTCATCCTTTCAGGGTCGATAAATTAAGTACCAGTCAAGTATTGCGGTTGATCTAATCGACTAACCCCTCCCCACAAAATCCCGGGCCTTGTGTCTATGGTAGAAAGGATTACTGCTGTTTTTGGTATTGTTTGTGGTTGTGGCGGTGGTGGTGGTGGTGGTGGTGGTGGTGGTGATCGTCGCTGTAGTGGTGGTCGTGGTAGAAGTTTTCCTGGTTATCTAGTTGGCATAGCGGTGGTGGTGGTGGTTCATGTGCTAGTTGTGGTGGTGTTGGAGGTTGTGAGAGTGGTTTTGATGGAAGTCGTGGTGGCAGTGGTGATGATGATAGTGGTGGTGGTGGTGACAGTGGTGGCAATGGTTCTGATGGTAAGACTGGTGATGACGGCGGTGAAGACAGCGGCATTAGTGTTCTTAATAACGATAATAAAGAAGGAAAAAAGATCTAACGGAACAGCACAACCAGTCTGTAACTATTCTTGTGAATGGAATACAAAAGCACCAAACTTGATTTGAAACAATCGTCGTCGTCATCATCATCATCATCATCATCATCATTATTACTATTGCTGTTGTTTTTGTATTAATATTATTATTGTTATAGACGGTATCGAACTTTCCCAAGGCACACAGGAGACACCCCCCCCCCCCCCCGCTCCTGCATCCCCATCGTCACTCTTGGCAAAGTTGTTCTTTTCAGATGTGTGAAAATCTCAAGTTAATTCCAGTTGAAGCCATTCTGACAGTTCCACTGATTCTGAGACATTGCACATCTATTGGGACAGCAAGCAAAACAAGAAGAATAAGGGGAGAAAGGAGGACGGAAGAGGAGAAGATGGGGGGAGGAGAAGGAGGGGGAGGGGGGAGGAGGAGGAGAAGAAGAAGAAGAAGAAGAAGAAGAAGAAGAAGAAACAACGAGAACAAACTTAAGAAAAAATTAGAGGAAAAGAACAACAACAAAAATGGAGGAGAAACAAGAAAACGAAAAGAAAGTTGTGATAATTTAGAGAAGAAAGAGGAAGGGAGAAAGAGAAGAAAGACGGGGGAAGAAAAAAAATACGTTTAAAACATAAATATATTTGAAAAATGAGGGAATGACAGGGAATAGTCCATTCCGTTCATCGTAGACGTGTCCAGTAATTCTGTCTGTCATGTTTGATGAAGTCTTTCACCAACTTAATAACATACTGGCTTTGATTTGGGGTGGTGTGCTCGAAATATTAATGAAGCTACCTAAAGAAACTGTTATTTGCGTTTGTGTATGTAACGGATAGATGTGCGCACGGATATACGTATATGCGGTTAGATCTATATAGCTATCCATATACATGTTCATGTATATATTCATACATACACATACACACACGCCCATGCATACATACATACACACAGGTATATGTGTGTGTGTATATATATATGGATGTATAAGTGTACAATTGGAAGCTTGTATATAGGCATTAATACATGTATGTTTGCATTATATGCTTTGTGGATACATGCAGAAATCTTTATCAATCTATCCATCACTCTATCTATCTATCTATCTATCTATCTATCTATCTATCTATCTATCTATCTATCTATCTATCGATCCACCAAAGCAGGAGATTGGGAAATTTTATGGTATCATTATTCACCATTATACATGTTTCATTTACTAATAGGAGTTACAAAGTTGTACAAAGCCAGAATTTTAACCATCTATACATAAGACATATATATATATATATATATATATATATATATATATATATATATATATATATATATATATATATATATATCCATCTTTCTACCATCTTTCTACCATCTTTCTACCATCTTTCTATGTATGTATGTATGTATATATAGAGAGGGGGAGGGGAGAGAGAGAAGAAGAGAGAGAGAAGAAGAGAGAGAAGAAGAAGAAGAGAGAGAGAGAGAGAGAGAGAAGAAGAAAAGAGAGAGAGAGAGAGAAGAAGAAGAAAAAGAGAGAGAGAGAGAGAGACAGAGAGAGACAGAGAGAGAGAGAGAGAGAGAGAGAGAGAGAAAGCAAAAAGGTAAAAGAGGAAGATGTGGAGAAAAGGCATAGTGCATTAGGTTAACGCTCATGAAATGAGAAAATCAGAAAGAAAATTCTTTTACGTTTCTTTGTAAGCCTAGTACTTATTCTGTCGGTCTCTTTTGCCGAACCGCTAAGTTACGGGGACGTAAACACATCAGCATCGGTTGTCAGGCTTTGTTGTGAGGGGGACAATTGCAGATACACGCACACACACACACACACACACACACACACACACACACACACACACACACACACACACACACACACACATACACACATATATATATACATATGTACGACGGGCTTCTTTCAGTTTCCGTCTACCAAATACATTCACAAGGCTTTGGTTGGCTCGAGGCTATAGTAGAAGACGCTTTCCCAAGGTGCTACACAGTGGGACTGAACCCGGAACCATGTGGTTGGGAAAAAAACTACTCACTACACAATTACAATCGCCTACGGTATGTTTATATCGAGTGTGGATGCAATAAATTGCTTGTAATTACCGGTAATAACATAAAGTTATACAGGTAAGTGGAGGAATAAAAACATTAATTTTAGTGGTAATTTATTTTACAAAAGTATTACCTGGACGTGGGTGCGTCCTTTGCACTTGTGCGTCTTATAGGCCACCAAATACGGTATATATATATATATATATATATATATATATATATATATATGAGATTTACGAAAAAAACAACAGACGAAGATAGGTGGTGTAAACAACAAATGGATGTATTAGTATAACGCTCGGGAATAGAGAAAGTCTTTGACGTTTCGAGCCTATGCTCTTCAACTGAAAGGAACACAGAAAGAAACAAGGAGAGAAAAAAAATATAAATGTAGTGGTCAGCGATCTATCATGGCGAATGCCGGACAGAAGGATCACACAAGAGAGCTAAGAAAAAGGGGAGATAATACGAGGGGTAGTGAAAAGTTTCTGACTCTAAGGGTATCGCGAAAGGCCTGGCTGGAGGCCCAACCTCCTGAGTTCTTTTACAGCGTTTAGAAAATCTGAAGCACTGCTGCAATAAGTGTGTGAATCTGAGTGGGGAATACGTTGAATAAAATCATAACTGATTTTCCTGTATTTTCTTTTACTCAAAGCCAAGAACTTATCTCCTCCTCCTCCTCCTCCTCCTCCTCCTCCTCCTCCTCCTCCCCCTCTCTCTCTCTCTATATATATATGTATGTATGTATGTATGTATGTATGTATGTATGTATGTATGTATGTATGTATGTATGTATCAGTTCTTCTCAGAGCTAAGGTTTTGGTTTCTAAGAAAGAATCAATTCTCTTTCATTGGAATTCAGATAAGAAAAATCCTAAGAGCTGTATAGTGAACTTGAGAAAAGCCGTTCAAATTTTTTTCAACCTTTTTTCAGATTATACTGACACAGTTCGCGTTGGCTTATATCTTTCTTTTCCTGAAAATCCTGGCTTTTCCAGCTTGCCACGCAAATATTGAGTAACATAGATGAATGCCACAAATAATTAATTATTAGAATAAAATACGAATTTATAATCTGGGTGGAGCAGCGGCACATTGCGAAATCGTCGTCTTTAGGTATTGCTTCTTTTACTGATCTTGGAAGAAATGTTCACATATGCCGGGCATCCGGTCGCTTTGACTATACAGCATATCTGAGTTTGTTGTCACATAGAACTTTATGAGATCTAGCATGCTACTATGCTTGCTCTTGGCGAAAGTTGGACGATTTCATGAAAATGTCCCACAAATATTCTTTGTGTTGATATGCATGTATTCAATAACAGGGCGTTATATTTACCCCAAGGAAGACTTTCCTACACATAGCATTGTATATTGTCTTAATAAAAACGTCATATCACGATAGGAGGTTGTAACTTGATGACATTTTTCATCAGCTGCTGATCACGTGTGAAATAGCTTCCGGTGACACAATCAACATTTTGAATGACGTCTTCAGGGCACGCGAGCTTTACTTTATGTATGTCATTCTTCAGTTTTATTTCAAGATTTCTTGTCAATAGAGAAAGAACCGGTTTCTAACCTAGATCCAAGTTTCCTTCATTGCAATTTCAACATCAGCAACAAGATATTTCTGTTTGTATGTATGTATGTATATATGTATGTATGTATGTATGTATGTATGTATGTATGCATGCATGTGTGTATGTATGTATGTGCGCATGCATGCATGTGTGTTTGTATTATGTATGCATGTATGAATGTATGTGTGTACGCATGTATGTATGTATGTACGCATGTATGTATGTATGTATGTATGTATGTATGTATGTATGTATGTATGTGTGTATGTGCAGATTTGTATGTTTTATGTATATATTCTCATGCATATTGTTGCATATCTAGACATGCTCATATATATTTAAATGATAAACTTTTGGACAGTTTTACAGATTTTTACAGTTCCGGTGATGGATTGGATCTGTAGTCTTCGAATTAGCTTCCTCCTTTCTGGTTTTGAGAAGCCTAATTTCTCAGGATTGGTATTTAGGCAGTGTATTACATATCTCAGGGCCCCAATAATTACAGGTGTAAACCTGAACTTGTAATCTGGATAAAGTAACTGTAGATTTCTCAATAGTTCAGCATGGGTGTTCTCTTTCTCGCTGATCTTCAGCTTTATGTTAACATCCTCTGGGCAGCTAATTTCCACAACTATGCACAGTTCTCTTCTCATCATCTACCTTTGAGGTATGATGTCGTAGCAAAAGCATTTTACAAAGTAATCCGTAGAGAGGATATCTGGAGGTAAGAAGTTACAGTAATATGGAAAGCATAATCACTCTTGATATGAAAGGACACTGGTGAAATAATCCTGTCAAGACTCAGTAAAATGCAAGTACAACAGACAGTTTATAATGACACGGAAGCGAGGAAAGAAGAAACCGGAAGCGCAAGAGAAGAAATCAGTTGCTGTGTTGATGTTAACAAAGGGTTAAAGATTAGAGGGAAAAGGTAAAGACTTATCCCAAACTAATGCAGGAATTCTACTGGACAATAGCTTTAGAATTATTCCAACAATTATTAGGATACTTGAATATATAACTGCTTCCGCATCAATCTTGAGACGCCGAGCATCAGAAAACCAGAAAGGACACAGATAATTAGGAAATTACAGCTACACGCCATTAAAAATAGTGAAAATATGTAAATTATTCCAGAAGTACTTCCTCTAGAAAATGGTCGCTTAGTCATTCTCTGAGTATTTTTCTTGGCTGTACTTATGTTACCTCTTCTCTTTTTGTATTTCATAACGCTGATATAACTGCCAGTGTACTCGTGTCCCAACACTGTCATGGCTGTGGCTATATTCTTTCGTAGACAAGACTGGGAGCCCAGAGACAATGTGGTTAATTGTTTTATTATTTCTTCTTACTATTGCATTAAGCTGTTTTAAGCATTAACATAATGTGTCTATAATATTCATTGATTTCTAATATTCCCTGACATTGGTGTATGTTGTTAACTTATTGTTCATTGATTCACAATTTTATCCGTTTGAACTAATTCTTTTAACTCAGATTCTATATCTTGTAAGACATCAATGTTTTAATTTTCCTGTCCTCAATATTCTCGTAGCACATTTTTCTAATTCGAATCGCTTATCTGTTTCTCTACTAAAGTCATATACTATCTGCAGTGGTGTTTCTAGCTGTTTATCATTTAAAGTATACAACGTGGGGTCATCCATATACAAAACGACGGATGATTATCTTACCATTTGAATCCGAGTTATAAAGTAGAATGGAAGATATAGAGAATGTTCTAGTTACATCTGTTATGTTGTATGTGTCCATTACCATTATAGAAATAAGTAAAAAAATAAACAGATAATTAGATATCAGGATGGATGGGCGCATGTCGCCATTTAAGTACGAGAATAATTTACCTTTGTCGAATATATATTTTCAGTGTATCTTATATAAGGACAAATAAAAGGAGGTGAGAGTACATTTCACGTAATAAGAAGAAAAGGGTTCGTCTAGAATCGAGTTGGCTCTGTTGTGGGGTTCAAATCGCTAGTTTTATAAGTCTGAACAAAACTTTTTACAACCCTCCATTTCCGATGAACACCAGCCAATGCTGATTGACCGGAAGACATTTATGTGAGTGTACTGTTCCCTCAAGGGGCTGGGCATGCCTTTATGACCGTATGTATAGGCTGTGGTTCATAGCTGGAAATCCAAACGAGGGGGTTCGAATTGAATCAGTGATTTACAGCAGATGGCTGGCAGGCTGGCTGGCTGGCAGGCTGGCTGGCTGGATGGATGGATGGCTGGCTGGATGGATGGATAGATGGATGGATGGATGGAAGGAAGGATAAATAGATAGACGGATCCCTGCGTTATTTGCATTATTATGGAGGGTAGATGTGGTGGTGACTCCTGTCTGCCTCTCCACCCCAAACTTCTAAACGTTCGCAAGAATATTGTTATAGCTGTTCTATGCTTTCAAAATATTTCTTTCAAATTGCTTTATCGCATATGCCGTCAGCAACATTTGACATTTTCTTATTTGCGATCGTGTGTTAATGTATGTGTAACATGTCTTGATGTATGTCTGTATATGTCAATGTGGTGTAGTTGTATACAAATGTGTGTGTGTGTGTGTGTGTGTGTGCATAAGTTTAATGATATGGTTTATATACAGACACTTCTATAGCAATTTTGTAAAGGAAGAAAAAAGAGAACTTGTTATTTACATAAAAGTCGGATTCTAAAAATAGCAGATTTATTCAGTTCTATGATAAATGCTGTCAAAACATCCAACACTAACACAAACATTCACACAAAAAATAAAATAAAAGATGAACGAACAAACAATAACAAAAACATAAGAAAGCAAAAAGATAATAAAACAAACAAAAACGATAAAGAAGAACGTCAAACGTCGCCATCACTTTTAGTAACGATCAAATATTCGATTGGTCAGTTATTTATTTATTTATTCATTTAATAATTTTGGTCAGTTTTCACTGTATCATTTTCCATTTATTCATCAAACAATAACACGAGAGCGTTTTTATTTTTTTATTTTATTTATTTATTTTTGTTTTGTTTTAATCTGTGAAATTAATGTCTGTCCAGATAAGCGCGTGACTCTTCTGTTTTTGTCATTCTGTGAAGAAGCGGAGTGGGGAAAAGAGATGACAATAATATAGATTACATATTTATTTGTTAGAAATGTTGTTTGTGTTGTTACAATGTCTGGTCTCCTGTTGATTTCGGTCACGAAACCAGATATCGTAATAAAGACAGCGTTTCGTGTGTTGGTATGTTTCCAGTTTCTTATTCGCGGACAAGCTTCAAATTCAAAGAAAAATGGTTCCATAGCGATAAAGGGAGATAATTCTTTCAAGCAATTATGCACTCTCTCAAACACATAACTGTCTAGAAATTCACGAATCAGGAAAAACAGGCACATCTATATTCGTTAAAAGAGCAGGTGTTTTATTAACATTCATTAAAAAAAACAACAACATTATAGTCTCATAATCGCCAAATTACTAACTGATTACATACCGGAAGTTAATAATCCCGACCTGATGATTGCTGGAGTTGATTCTCAACTTCTAGTATGAAACCAAATCGCAATTTGGCTATTATGAGACGATAATGTTATATTATTGTCGTTGTTGTTGTTAATAATAATAATGGTTTCAAATTTTGGCACAGAATCAGCAATATTGAGAGAGAGGCCAAGTCAATTCCATTAATCCCAGTACTTCATTGATACTCATTTTATCGACCCCCATCCCACCCTAAAAAAATGAAAGGTAAAATCTACCTCGGCGGAATTTGAACTCAGAACGGACGAAATGCCGCTAAGCATTCTTTTCGGCGTGCTAACGGCTCGACCAGCTCACCGTCTTAATGATAACAATAATAATAATAATAATAATAATAATAATAATAATAATAATAAACCCAAAATATTTTTACAGGAAGATAGGGAAAACACCAGTTACAGTAAAGTCTGTCCCCTTGGAATAAAATTTGGGCAGAAGAAAAAACACACAATGAAAAAGCCCCTTGTATTGATAGAATATCTACTGACTCCTTAGAGGAGCAAAAGTGGGACGGTATCAAGGTAGAGGATGTAAGATCTCTTGGGAAGTCGAGCAAAAGGAAGTCTTCCGGAAAGGATAAAATTCCTACCTTCTGGTTGAATGCCTTCCCAGAGAGCCATGAACTGCTAACAAAAATTTACAACAATGCTTTGCAACAACCTAGTATGATTCCTTCTTGGCTAGTTAATGGTATAACATTCCTACTTTAAAAAAAATAAAGAAACAAATGAACCCCAAAATTATAGACCCCTAACCTGCTTAACAACAATGTATAAAACGCTGACATCTGTCTTGACTGAATATAGTTTTTTAATAGAAAGTGGCATATTCCTTAATGAGTAAAAGGATGTAAACGTGGGTTCTATGGTTGTAAAGATTAGCTACTCATCAATAAGATGATCTTGGAAGATTGTCACAAGCGACACAAAAGCTTGTCAATAGCCTGGATAGACTAAAAAGCTTTTGATAGTCTGTTACATAGATGGATTAAGAAATGTCTGGAAATTTATAAAATAGCACTTACTCTGCGAAACTTTTTGTCTATAAGTATGAGATCATGGAGAACCATACTGACTTTGAACAGTGACAATGAATCTCTCAATGCTGGAGATGTAAGAATTTCATGTGGCATTTTCCAGGGTGACTCTCTATCACTGCTCCTCTTTTGTCTAGCCTTAATACCTCTCTCGAAATCGCTCGATGATGTACAATATGGTTATAAAATGTTTGAAAAAAAATATAAATCATCTCTTTTACATGGATGATTTAAAGCTCTTTGCAAAAGATGACCAACAACTACAGGGCTTACTAGCGATTGTTAAACAATTCAGTGATGACATCAGGATGCAATTTGACCTCAGTAAATGTGCAAAAGCTACCTTTATCAAAGGAAAAATGACAGAAACATCCAACATTAATCTTGATCAGCAGAATGTCATAAAGGAGTTAGAATCAGCGGAGAGCTACAAGTACCTTTAGGTATTTGAAGGTGATGGAATCAAACATTCAATGATGAAGGAAAAGATCAGAAGAGAATGTTATCGCAAGACAGAACTGAATGTAAGAAACAGGACCAAAGCGATCACTACTTTAGCTATACCGGTCGTGACTTACAGTTTCAATATCATTAACTGGTCAATTACTGAAATACGTAATCTTGACGGTAAAATACAAAAATTGTTGACAATGCCTAGAATGCACCACCCTAAGGCAGATATAGAACGACTTTGTCTGCCAAGAAAAGAGGGTGGCCGTGGACTTTTACAGCTGGAATTAACAATGAAGATTGACACATTTGGCCTAACCACCTACCTGAAAAAGTCTGGTGACTGGATGTTAAAACTTGTCTTAAAGCATGAAAACAAGAAAGCATCATACTCAGTAAACAAAACAGGCAAAAGAATATCAAAGTGAATTCCAAATAAAACAAATTCCAGAATTAGAAGTACTAGAAACAAGCACAGAAAAGGCTAAGTGCATGAAAACCCGTGCTAGAACTGCTGCCTTAGATATTCTTACTGATAGATGGCAAGAAAAGCCTCTCAATGGCAAATATCCAAAGAGAGCTAATAATACCGATGCTGACAAAGCCCTTACCCATCAATGGTTAGTGGCATCTGGCTTAAAATCAGAAACAGAAGGGTTTTCATAGCAGCCCAATATCAATGCCTTCCTGCAAGGAACTACCAGGCCAACATATTAAAGAACGGCAGCTTCCCAACATATCGTGTATGTCAACAACAAAATGAAACCATTGATCATGTTGTCTCCATGTGCAGTCTTCTTGCGCCTAAAGAGTATCTCAACAGGCATGATAGAGCTGCACAATATATTCACTGGGTAATATGCAAATACCTGGACCTGACCCAAGAAAAAAACTGATGGGAACACAAATCACCTCCAGTGCTTGAAAATGATCACATCTCACTCCTCTGGAACTTCACCATTCAAACTGACAGAAAGATAGATGCGAATAGGCCAGACATTATATTGAAAGATTTCAGACAAAAATCATGCCTCCTCATTGATATGACTGTCCAAACCGACATAAATGTATCTGTCAAGACCTACCAAAAACTGATCAAGTATAAAGATCTTGAAATAGAAATTGGCAAAATGTGGAACCTCAAGACTAAAACAATACCTGTTGTCATAGGTGCCCTAAGAATGATAGCAAAAGGGGCTGATTCCTATCTAGCTCAGATACCAGTAAAACCCCAAATGGCAGAAATTCAAAAGATAGTACTCATGGGAACTGCCCATATCCTACGTAAAATACTTTCTATGTAATTTCAAATTTTAAAACAAACTTAGAATTTTCTTACGTTTTCTTAAACATTCTCTAGAACTATACTATGTACAAAACCAAATATATGACACCCTAGGCATAACACCAACTTGAACTTCTAACTTGTCGTCTCTTGAGGTCTCTGGGTGACTGGGTGAGACTTGGAATCAACTTGTACAAATACAAAGCAAAAGTCAAACATATAGTAATAATAATAATAGCAATAATAATAATAATAATAATAATAATAATAATAATAATAATAATAATAATAATAATAATAATAATGTCAACGCGCACTATGAGCTGAGAAAGAATGCATTTCGTCTCAACCACCTTCTCTTCTCGTATGTACCTGTTTATATATATATATATATATATATATATATATATATATATATATATATATATATATATGTATGTATGTATGTATGTATGTATGTATGTATGTATGTATGTATGTATGTATATATGCTTATATGTGTTTGTATTTATATATGGATGTATGTATGGATGGATATATGGATACATGTGTGTATGTATTTATGTATGTATGTATTTATGTATGCATATATGTACGTATGCATATACGTATGTATGCATGTGTCTATGTATCCATACATGTATGTATGCATGCATGTCTGTATATATGCGCGTATGTATATATGTATACATATGTAGAAAATTTCTATTAAGTTCTGACAGAACAGGGTCAACAACAATGTATGTACAGCACTTCGAATTCCCAATTCCATTGGTACAAATGTCACGATACCAAAATCTGTGAAATGGAGAATGGCTCTGCAGAGTTAATGCAGAAACTGAATTTGTATCCTTGCGACTCTCAGCTCCGATTACATGGAATCATTAATGCATTTGGTTACGCAATTAAATTTTTATACAGCAGCACCGCTGAGGATTTCGTGTTCGGAAAGACGGAATGGAATTTATTATCAGCAGTGATGATTATAAGTAAAACTTGTGTAAAAGTTTAGCATTTATTGATGTCTCTGTAACAATAGAATAATCTCTCAGCCCCCACTTCTTGCATTGTACTGTTTAGTGAATGTATGGGAAGAAGAGATATGACACGCTACATCACTCACTCGCACACATGCCATACAGACGACCACACACACGCTCAGGTTCATACAAACGCATACATATATATACATATATACAAATGTGTGTATGTATATATATATATATATATATATATATATATATATATATATATATATATATATATATATGCATGCATATATATATAGATAGATACATATATACATACATTAAAAAGTATGCATATAATGTGTGTCTGTATGTGTTTGTGTGTGTGTGTATACACACAAATCAATGAATAAAAGAAAGTAACAATGAACACGTTCGTTTGGTTAGAGTTACATATATTTAGTAACAGTTTGATTCAATTCCACATTGCTTATAGTTTTGTATGCGTAGGACACGTCCACGCCATCGAATGTTCGGAGAGTGAAGCGAGAGAATTTAAGACAAATTAAAAATGGCCACCACATATTTAGGCTTCCATTTGTCCGTTCAGGATACGTAGTTGTATCTGCGGTCATAGCGATATCGGTTATTTTATTGTTAGGACGATGTAGTGCAGACGAGATGTTGGAGTACGTTGTGGGCATTCTTCAAAACGACACCAGTTCTTTTCATGAGAAACTGCACGTTGTAGGATAGAAAAGAAGTTGGTGCCAATTAGTCTGTGATCATTCTGTATGGTTAGGTACTTTAACGACGATAGTTATCACTTGAGCGTAACCGATTCGATGGCAACAGATTATAAATGAGTTCCCGTGACAAACATGAATAGGCTGTAGTCTCTGCGGACAGGAATTGTATTCTCTGTCATTGTGCGTGGTCAAGCTAGGCCTAAAGTGGTATATATATATATATACAGCAACGATATCAGTGACCAAAGATTTGAAGTTCATTAACAGGGTGTACACTTTTTCGTATTGATAGATGCTATGGGCAGGTGGAATATGTGCAGTTTGTCATGGAAGTTGAATTGATGTTTACGAACTCCAGGTGAGTAGAAAGAGGTCTTGTTAAGGGTGCCTCATGTAGAGTTGGGGAAGTCGTTTCAGTAGTCCTGGAATCTCCGGATAAACCGAGAGAGGGGAGTGAAGTTTTCTATCTTTCTACATCTGAAAGAGTGCATGTGTTGTGTGTATCTGCCTTTAAAGTTATTGGATGTCATGCCGCCATATCTTTTACCCAAGGTGCTGCACACAAGGATTGAGCCTGAAACCACGTAGTTGTTAAGTAAACTTCTTAAACACACCGCCATGGCTGCGCCTATATGGAAAATTTTTAAATTGCGTTTTTAATTATATTTTCAGGCTTTGTTATGGAGGACGAAGAAAATGCCATAACTGACGAAATTCTGTTATTGAATGGTAAATGTCTGAAAGAGTATAACTATGTCGATGTGAAAAACCATATCCAGGAAGTAAGTATATGTATACATATTTCCAAAACTGTATGTGCATGTGAGAATATGTGTGTGTGTGTGCGTGCGTATATATATATATATATATATATATATGAGTATGTGTGTGTGTGTGTGTGTGTGTGTGTGTGTGTGTGTGTGTGTGTGTGTGTGTGTGTATGAATATATACAACACACAAGAGGAAGTCAAAGATGATAGGCACTTTTGCCAACACTTTAGGTTAAACATACTGCCTTCAGTACTCGCGAGCTAAAAGTGACAGTCTTGTGGTTACGGAATCAAGGTTCGACCTTGATCGCTCCAATTTGCTGTCTTTTGTTAAAGAATAAACATAGTCGCTCCGTAGGCTATGTGTACCAAGGAAGATCAGAAATCAGCGAACCGATTTTTCTGGTCTGAAGACGAGTCAAGGCTGAAATTCATCGCAGGATTTCAGTACAATACCGGGGACAGCTCTCTAACGCGTAGAAGTGTGTATGAGTGGATCGAGAAGTTTTAAAATGGCTGACAAGTGTGAAGCACAAAGAAGGAGCCAGACGCCCATCAACCTCTACTACTGATATGAAGATTCAATAAGCTCGAGGGATGATTCTGGTGAACCGACGGGTGACTCTCGAAGTGGCATGTTCTCTGTAGATTAGTCTGAGTGAAATGGATGCCAAGAGAGCTTATCGAAGCGCATAGTCGCAATCATGTGGAGATTTGTCGGTGATTACTCGACTGTTGCAACAATGAAGGCGAAGTATCTTTGGAGAGGATAGTAACAAGAGATGAGACATGGGTCCATCACTGAGCCAGAATCCAAAAGGTAAAGTATGGAATGGAAACACCCGGAATTGTCAGCGAAAAAGATATTCAAGATTAACCTGCTGCAGAAAAAGTGATGCTAACCGTTTTTTGGGGAATGGAAAACGGCCTGTACTGGAAACTTACTTGGAAAAGGGGTCTACAGTCACCAGGGTAGGTTACAGTGAAGTGCTGACCTACAACTGAAACTAGCAATTCACCCCAAAGCCGAGTGTTATTGTTGCATGACAATGCAAGCCCACATACAGCCGGCCACGCCATTGAAATCATTGAAAAATTGGGTTCCGAGTTTCTGGAAGACTCTGCATAGAGTCCAGACCTCTCCTTCAAACTATCATCTCTTTGGACTGCTCAAACATCCTTTACTAGATCATTGATTTACTACGGACGAAAAAGCGCAGTGATCAGTGCATAAAGGATTGCGCAACCAACCGTAAATCTTCTCTGGTGGAATAAGCAAATTTGTGGACCGTTGGAAGAAGCGGAAAGAAAAGTAAGGAGACTATGTGGAAAATGAGGTGTGTGTGTGTGTGTGCGTGCGTGCGTGTGTGTGTGATGTGTGTGTGCGTGTGCATATGTCAGTGAATCAGTGAATAGATATGTAACCTTCGAGAATTTATAATGTATTTAGAAACAATAGCAATAGTAATTAGCCTGTTTAACAATTTAAACAGGACTCTAGAATTTGGCATTATCGATTTCTATTCATCGATAATACATACCTTCTAACAAATAGAAGGAGTGGTTCCACTTTGAAACTGCGTTAGAATATAGTGGCTTCAAAGTCAAAATTAAGTTAATACCTGACTCCCTGAACAAAGGACAGGCATCACTGTATTATCTGGTTCACATCCTCTTACTCATCACATGTAAAGACTATTATATCTAAAAGTTTCTTGGCAGTAGCAGACAATTTCTTTCTCTACTCATCACTATTATGGAAAAATTTTCAATAGAAACTGTTTAATAGTAAGTTATTGTTGTACTCCCAAAATGAAGAACATTATAACATGCAAAGCGTCAGGATCAACAGAAAACAAGATGCGTATACCAAGATACTGAAGACTGCTCGTTCCATCAGGCTCGCAGTGGCGATGTACTTGTGTATGTAACTGAAGTTACCAAGCAGTACGGATCAGTTGATATTCCATAGGAATGGAATATGACAAGTTCAAGTTGCAAAATGCCAACCACGATGTTTCTTTCGGGTAAAAAAAGAAAATCTTAAATCCTCGTCTAATTATGACGGGTAAATTAAAACAATACTTATCGTAAAATAAAATGGAAAATGTTAGGGCTGACCATGCCATACAAAAGTGGAACACAATGATTTCATTTATGCATAACAACATTAAAGGTTCACCAAAATATTTAAATCGGCATCAGAGTTTTCATTAGGTGTCGCCACTTCGGCAAGTTTCTGTTAAAGATTTGGAAGCCCGTTTTAGTGGTGGATCAAACAGTTGCTTGTAGAAATACAACCCATATGTAATCAGAAACAGACGTAAACACCCTCTCGGTTCTTCCCACCTTGATGCGTCTAGAATGTAATAGCTTCAGGGAGACATTTTCAGCTGAGGAGATTGGAGCAACATGAAGTGAAATGCCTTGCTCAAGGAACAATGTACTGTCGAGTTCAGGAATTGAACGCATGCATTATGGTCGTAAGCTCAACACTCTAACTTCTAAACCATGAGCCTTCATACATATGCACACACGTTCATACACATACATATGTACACAAACATATGCACACACACACACACACACACGCGCGCGCGCTCACACTCATACATACGTTCATCCATCCCTACATACAATAGAACATCCATCCATGCATGTATACTTCCATCCATGCACACATACAAGGTATGTGTGCATGGAAAAATCTTTGATCGTAAAATCTGTCTGATCTGGACCGGGGTTAAATAACAACGGCGGTGCTGGTAATAACAGAACAGACTTTCTTTGAAATATTTCAAACATCCTCCTTTTTTTTGTTTTGTTTTTCAAGATTTATTTGAATATTAAAAATAAAATCCATTCTAATTGCCATTAACACATTTACTCTTCCAACTATACAATATTGCTTTTGTAGTATTGAAATGGAATGTGACAAAATTAGAAGCAACAGATTCAAAAGTTGTTTGTTGGAAAAAGATTAAACTGGCGCAGACGTGGCTGTGTGGTAAGAAGCTTGCTTCCCAACCACATTGTCGGATTCAGTTCTATTGCGTGGTTCCTTGGGCATGTGTCTTCTACTATAGCCCCAGGCCGACCAAAGCCTGGTGAGTGGATTTGGTAGACAAAAGAGCTGAGAGAACACCGTCGTGTGAATACGGGTGTGCTTGTGTGGAACTTAGCAGTTCGGCAAAGAAACTGATAGAATAATCACCAGGCTTACAAAGAATAAGTCCTAGAGTCAATTTCTTCGACTAAAACTCTTTAAGGCGGTGTTCCAGCATGGCCGCAGTCAAATGACTGAAACAAGTAAAAGAGCAGAAGAATATATGTAGTAAATAAATAATTAAATTAGGCAGCAGTTTAGCAAACTATAATTGTCATTAGATATGACAGGTGTTAGACCTACAATGCTAGGTGTTCTCTCTCTCTCTATCTCTCTCTCTCTCTCTCTCTCTCTCTCTCTCTCTCTCTATATATATATATATATATATATATATATATATATATATATATATATATGTGTGTGTATATATATGTGTGTGTGTGTGTGTCGACTTTCTGTGCAACACTTTATGGTTATTAGTCAATGCAATGTCACACACCCTACTTCTGTCCCCGCTTGGTGGTACCCCACACAATGTTCAATATTTGGTGCAAGATTTTCTCTCTTTTCTATCCATTTCTCTCTCCTTCTCCTCTCCCCTCTTGTGCTCAAAACCTTCCCCATCTATTTCTATCTGCTGCCTTTCTCTCTTTACTGCCTTCCGTTTCTTCATCTCTCCATCTCTGTCAACTGTCTATCTTTAGAAAATATTGCATGAAATTACTTTAAGCTTTTGATTTTGAGTTGTCTTCTCGATAATAGATGTCATGTTCATCATTTTAAGTTTATTAACACTTCGTTATTTAATTTTTCTGGATAAGATGTCACTATATTTCAAGTAACGTTTGAAATGTTCTTGTAACATTCTGAAAAATTCCTGAGAGTTAAGTAAACTGAGGTGCGTATAATTATGTGAACAAATTCGGAAAAAACACCAGTGGGAGAAAATTTCATTGAAATGGTGAAACTCTGTAAAAGAAGGATTGGGTTTAGAATATTTGGGAAGTTTTGGGAAGTACACCTGCACGCGTTTCACTAAACAAACAACAAAACTTCGGATTTTTGCGTGGAATCAAGTGTCCTGACTTTCTAATGTGCCGCTAACCCCTTATTTTTGTTCGGAAAAAATGGGGGTGGAATCTGACCCCCCGCCCCATTCCGGAATCAGTAGAAAATTTTTTTTTCGTTGAATGAATTACGGTGACCTCCTAATATGCCACAAAATACTTTTTGTCCGGAAAACGGTGGTTGGGGTGAGGTGGAACCCTCGGAAATTTTACCCCCCCCTCATCTCCAACATTTTACTGAAATACGTTTTTGAGAGTGTGGGTTACATGGTCGTTATCAAATATTTACTAGTTGGTACTATGTGAATTAATATGTTAACATTTATATTGTGTGTTTTTTATGCTAAAAATATTTCCTGCCATCAGACCTGGATACAATGCAGAAATGGGTCTCTGACTGGCAACTCAAGCTAGCTGTGGACAAGAGTGTCACCATGCATTTTGGGAGGCAAAATCCAGCCTTTACATACTCCCTCAGCAACACCAATCTCAAGAAGTCTTCTAGCGGAAGTGATCAGGGCATTATTGTAAACAACGATCTGCATTGGACAAACTGCATCTCTAAGATTGTCAAGACGGCTGAGCGGGTGCTAGCATCACTCAGTAAGATCTTTGTCAGCCGCTCTCCAGCTATCTATTTAAAACTGTATACGACAATGGTACGCCCACACTTGGAATTTGCATCACCAGTCTGGAACCCCTGTCTTGCTCAGCATATAAATCTCCTGGAAACTGTTCAGAAACGTGCAACCAAACGAATACCCACCGTCAGACATTTTACCATACTCTGAACGTCTTGCTTCCCTGGGCAGGGATACATTGAAGCTCAGACGTCTGGCAACTGACTTGGTTGACACCCACAAGATTATCCACCACCTTTCCAACAACAACCTTGGGCAGAAATTAAAACATAAATAGGAGTTAAAATCACAGTTTTATTGTTAATATTACACTTAAATGTTTTAGAATTATCTAGGAATAATAACAACAGCGACTGACTGAATTCTTGGTAAGTTAAGAATTAATGGATTAATAAAGATGTTTTAATCAGTTGTGATGAAAGAAGAAATCTGAAACGGAAACGATGTGAAAGGGCAAATGCAGGAATGGAAAACAGATTGGCCCCTAGGAAAGTAAAAGAAAAGAGAGAGAGAGGTAGCAAGTGTTCATGTTAACGAAAAGTGAAGAAATAGAAAGTCATTGAATAAGTAACAAAAAAAAAAAGCACAAAAAAATGTAAATTTAAATTGACGTCATAAAAATTTAGATACTTCGAGAGAACGTCAAATTATTCTATTTTGGAACGGTGGAACTCAAAACAGATAAAACTATAAATAATAATTTCAAATTTTGGCACAAAGCCAGCGATTTCGGGTGAGGGGTAAGTCGATTACATCAACTCCACTGCTCAAATAGGACTTATTTTATCGACCCCCAAAGGTAAAGTCGACCTCGGCAGAATTTGAACTCAGAACGTAAAGACAGGTGAAATGTTGTTAAGCATTCTGCTCGGCGTGCTGACCATTCTACCAGTTCGTCGCCTTGGATGAAGTTATAAAATCATAACGTATAAATATTGTGTTAGAAAAAGACTTTCAATAATGTCTTTATCTCCTTCCAGTTTCACCGTTCCATAAAAAAATTAGAAATTTAAATATCATAAGACCTCACTGTAAGTATAGTGAGAATGTAAATACATTCTTTCAACGATATCAATGTGTTTGGGGTGGGTGGATGGGGAGAAGGAGTCTCTTGACGGACTACTTCACGATGTGTTGACTGCTTCTTAGAGGGGAAGAGCAGGCAACAAACTATTTCTTCTGTTCGTCAATAGCATAGGAAAGATTTTTTTCTGTATATCAATAGCATAGAAAAAAGGTGTTTGCATTCTTGTTGTATCCACAGTAAAGCTTTATAATATTTGAATTCCTTTCATTTCTTCTAGTTTACGCTGTGTTGTGCAAAAATCTAACCAAAGAATGGATACTTAATGTCAATTTATTGAAGATTAATATGGTCGCATACAAAAGCGAATGAAGTAATTGAAGGATGAAAAGAATACTGAGAGTGACAAGTCACAAAAGAGAGGTAGACTGTGATAGGCTAAAAACAATGTAAAAACGAAAGAAAAAACCTCTTTGATATGCAGCGAAAGCAAGAAATCATTGAAAAAAATTACACGAATAATAAGGGAAACGAAAATGTAATAAATAACTAGTAACAGGTGACATAAATACAGACTTATTAAACGAGTCATTGGGACTCTTTGTTGCATTTTGTAATTAAGAATTTTTAGGAATTGGAAAATGGATAAAATGGCATTGGAGTAAATGGTCAAAACCAGATATTATAGCACTGTCAAAGAAAGAAATCACCAATTTCAAAACAACTGTACAGTTTGTTTAATTAATCACCCAAGTAAGGATGTGCTATATGTTTTAACAAAACCAACAATAAAAACGATACTTAATGAAAAACAAGCTTTTGAGAAGATCGATAACGTTAAGATTCGAAGTGAAAAAGACGGTGGGTTGGCAGGATCGTAAGTGCATCGGAAAAATGTCTCTTGCACAATTTGTTCTGACCTTTTTATATTCTAAGTTTAAATCCCGTCGAGGTCAACTTTTACATTTCATCTCTCCGGGGATAAAATGAAGACCAGCCAAGTACTGAGGTCGATGTAGATAACTAACCTTTTCTCTTAAAATTGCTGGTCTTGTGTCTAATGTAGAAATAAATTTCTGATTGAAAAGTATTTGAAAAACTAGCGAGGCCGTTACAACAAATTTGTTGACGTTAAAACAATTTTGGACAAGGTGTGTTATGAAACACCTTGCCTTGATATAAGAAATATATCCTCGGTCTATCAACAGGAAACGTTATAAAATCATTTTATGAACATGCAAGATTGCTCAGTTTTGATTAGAAAGTACATTTGTTTCAAACGACATTTGGTGTCAGATGAGGTACTTCCAGATAGCTTTGTCTCTTTTGCTTTAACAGGAAATTAGTGAGGGTGGAGAATCCTGCCAACGCGCCCTCCAAGAGAGATAAGCAGAGAAAGATAACCTGGTTTAATCCACCATGCAATCTAGACTTCTTCCCAAATATAGCTACAAATTTCCCGTCTGTAATAAGGCAACACCTACCTAACATAAAAATCTAGCTACTTGCTGAATTATTCCCTGAATATGATGCACTAAAATTAGCATTTTCATAACAGAAAGGAAATCATTTACTGTATTTTGTTATTTCATAAGAATTAATGCTTATAATTTTTTGTCTGGAAGGCTTCTGCCGGTCTTGCTTACTGAAACACCACGGTCCATATGTATGTATGTATGTATGTATGTATGTATGTATGTATGTATGTATGTATGTGCGTGTGTGTGTGCGCGCGCGTGCTTGTGTGTGTGTAAAATAGTACGCATGTGCGTAAATCTGTGAGCGCGCGCAAACACAGACATGCACACACACACACACACACACACACACACACACACGCACACATATGTGAAGCCATAATTGTAAACAACAATTCTATTTAATATCCTTAAAAATCAAATAAAGCGTCTATTAATTCCTCCAGGTAAAACACAAAACAACTCTAATTGCATGCGCGGGGAAAGGTGGTGGTGGTGGTGGTTGTATACGACAAAAACTTTCATCTAAATAACAAGAAAAAAAAGTTACACTCTCTCTCTCTCTCTCACACACACACACACGACAAAGCGGTAGAGAAGTAAAAGTAAAGAGAAGTAACTCTTGCCGAGAAAGCTGTTGAAAATTACCAAGGGATACATAGAAATAACGAAGACTAGTTACGTTACTGTTGTTGTTGTTGTTGTTGGTGAAGATCGAACAATTCTGAAAAGCGTTCGAGCCACGACTATTTTGACCTTTTTTTAAAAAAAATATATTTATACGAAGGGGTCGTTAGTGATAGTGGTGTTGAACTATTCCGTTCTGATGAAAGCTGATCTTGCCGTGACCATCTCGTGTGTTATATATATGTGTGTGTGTATGCGTCATATATATATATATATATATATATATATATATATATATATATATATGTGTGTGTGTGTGTGTGATATATATATCTAAGTGTGTGTGTCATATATGTATCACTGTGTGTGTGTGCGTGTGTGGATAGATATTGATAGATGTATATACATGTTTACATATATACATAAATGCATACACACACATATATATCTATCTATCTATCTATCTATCTATCTATCTATCTATCTATCTATCTATCTATCTATATATATATACACACAGGGCCAGATTAATATCCATTGGGGCCCAAAACCCTTAAAACATTTTGGTGCCCCCGTTTTATATGTAAATTCAAAATATAAACAATAATAAACCATAAAATATATTTCTATTCTTCAAAATGGTAAAAATAAATAAATAAACTAACAATAAGACTAAAATGGTGTTCGTTGTTTTCTATATCTTTCCACTTTATTTGTAAATTATTTTTAATTGCAAAAGTCTTTGATCAGATCCTCACTATGACACCATCAACACTTCGAAATTATATGTTTATAGAGTCCGTACACACACAAACACACACACACACACATACATGCATATATACACACACATACATACACACACATATACATACACACTCACACATACATGCACATCATACATACATACATACATGTACACACACACACAAACATACATACATGTACACACACACACAAACATACATACATACACACATATTTATTAATTCTTTTACTTGTTTCAGTCATTTGACTGCGGCCATGCTGGAGCACCGCCATTAATCGAGCAAATCAACCCCAGGACTTATTCTTTCTAAGCCTAGTACTTAGTCTATCGGTCTTTTTTGCCGAACCGCTATCTTACGGGGGCCTAAACACACCAGCATCGGTTGTCAAGTGATGTTGTGGGACAGACACACAAACATGTACACACACATACACATATATACCTATATACACAACGGGCTTCTTTCAGTTTCCCTCTACCAAATCCACTCACAAGGATCTGGTCGGCCCGAGGCTACAGTAGAATGCCCAAAGTGCCACGCAGTGGGACTGAACCCGGAACCATGTGGTTGGTAGCAACCTACTTACTACACAGCCCCTCCTATAAATATATACACACACAAACTCTCTTCTTCATAAACATTTTATCATTTTTTTAAAAATCTCTTACTCATTTCAGCCATTAGATTGCGGTCAAGCTTCGGCCCCGCCTTGAAGGCTTTAGTCGAACGAATCGAACCCCCGTTCCCCTCACCAAGTCTTATGTTTTTAAAATCTGGTCCTTATTGAATCGGATATTTTTGCAGAACCTCTCAGTTGCAGGGACGTAAACACAGTGATATCGGTTGTCAAGAAGTGATGGAGGACAAGCACACACAGACACATCCACGCGCGCTCACACACACACACACACACGCGCATATATATATATACTCTTTTACTTTTTTCTTTTACTTGTTTCAGTCATTTGACTGCGGCCAAGCTGGAGCACTACCTTTAGAGGAACAAATCGACCCCAGGACTTATTCTTTGTAAGCCTAGTACTTATTTTATTGGTTCCCTTTGCTGAACCGCTAGTTTACGGGGCCATAAACGCACCAGCATTGATTTCAAGCGATGGGTGGGGGTGAGGGACAAATACACACACACACACACATATACGACGGGCTTCTTTCAGATTCCGTCTACCAAATCCGCTCACAAGGCTTTAGTCGACCCGAGGTTATAATAGAAGACACCTTCTCAAAGTGCCACGCAGTGGGACTGAACCCAGAACCATGTGGCTGGGAAGCAAGACAGCTTTCTTTCAGTTTCCATCTAACAATTCCCCTCACAAGGCTTTAGTCGGCCCGGGGTTATAGCAGAAGACACTTGCCCAAGTTGTCAAGCGATGGGATTGAACCCGGCACCATGTAATCGGGAGTCTCTATATAAACGTGATGCTTATTTTTTCTTCCTTTACATAAATGTTATTATTATTTCCCACGCGATTTTCTCCTCAACCCTTGCCTCGTTTTATCATCTCCCCACCACCACCACCACATCAGTACCTCGCTCCCTCGCAGTCAACACCGCTACCATCACTTCTATCGTCGTGGTCAACGGCCTCATCGTCACCACCATTGACCAATAAAGTCGTCACCACCACCACAACAATACCATCAACGAAGAAGCTCCTATCTGCTGGAAATAGCAGCCAAATACTTTTCAGATTACACCATATCATCCTAATGATAATAAAAAAAATAATGGACACGATTATGTATAAGTGTTTTGTTGTATTGACTGAAAATAAAATGGGATAGTCATGATTGGAACGCTTTGGTCACAGATCTACTTAATCAGGGTATACCTAGGGCTAAATATCACCACCACCACCACTACAACAAACACTCCCTCATCTGCCTCTCCGTCTCTGCCTTCCGCCATGTTGAAATTATCTACTTACCTGTACGCCCATCTGCTAAAGTCTCCACTTGAGTTTCTGTTATTTTATCGAGAGAGTTCGTTTTAGAAGTTAAATTTTACTAAGTCCTAATACATTATATTTAAAATGCACCTTTCCGTTGAAGAACACGAACTTTTTAAATTACTAATTTTATTTTTATGATCATTATTAGTATTATTATTATTACTACATATTTTTCTCCAACATCGCACCTGTTTACTGGCTGAAAAAAAATCAAGCATTAGACTTCCCTGTCTTAACTGGTTCAGTGAATCGTGAGTCACCTCGACAAGTAAAACAAGACAACCAGCTAACAAAACAAAAACAAGAGAAGTGAACTACATTCGGCCTGTAAGTAGTTTACAGGTGTGTTGAAGTGAAGTTCACTCCTTGTCTACACACCTGTACACCAAATAAAATATTTTGTTTTGGTTTTCAGTGTATCCACTTTGGTTATATATACTTACACGTTAAAACACTTCTGCCTGGCACCATTGGTGAGTATTCAACTTTTGTCTTCCCTGTTTCAGTATTATATTTCATGTTAAATAATTACATATCTCTCTCTCATTGTGTCCAGGTAGAGTTATTCTCTTTTAGTGCCTTATTAACACACACACACCGGTTCAATTTCCACTCATTTATTTATTTACTTAAAATGTTCGTTGCGTCTTGTATATAGATATATTTGTGTAAAAAGTCCTTGGTGCAGTATTAATTCTTTGAAAAAAATAAATAAGAACAGCTTTTCTGATAATTTTTTCAATTTAATAATTAGATGTTTATACATCATTAGGTGTTTACAAATCGTAAACACTTATAGTTTATCAACACCTATTTGAATTAATAAAATTATCAGAAAAACCGTTTTTCATTTTTTTTTTTCTTCAAATATAAACACACAGGTACACATGTGTATATGTGTGTGTTTATACATATTTTGTGTATGTATGATCCTTTTTTAAAACTTGTAGCATCGACCTACATTCATCTTCCACTCCGAAAACTTTTCGAATCCTCGAATATTACTTTTCTTCGTGATTTGCTTTAACAATCAAAATCCTGTAATTTCGGTTAATCATTTCTTCTTTTCAATAATCTCCGGTTAATAAGTAAAAACTTTTTCAAGTTGTAATGGTAAATTGTGCAACGATGCTGTCGAGAAATGAAAACAGCAGTCTAATTATATCTATTTAGAGCTATTATTGTTAATTTAAACTGTTTGGTGAGTAGAAGGTCCTTTAACCTTCCCTCAACGATAGATTCTGAGGGACATTTTACCTGCGCTTTATATGTGTGTGTGTGTTGGGAAAGAAATTTGCTGAAGTGGTATATTCTTTGCAGTTTAGTCTCTTGATCAGCTTATTAATTAACCTAAACATTACTAACCTATCATTAATCTATGCAATATTTTCTTACCTGGACATTTATTTATTCATACCTAATTGTCCGTTCTAACGTGGCGACGACGACCACCGCCGCCACTTATGTCTTCTCTCACAACATTTTTAAATATTTGATTTATGCCACGCAGCTATGACATACACTCAATTATTTCAATTTAAACAAAAGCTAAAGCAAAAATTAAATAGACATCCATCTATGGGTAATTAATTAATCATTAATCATAAGATACTTTTACTTCCTAGACTGGGCTGTCTATGAAGCACCTTGAAGTAATTAAAAGACAACAGGAAGTTACCCAGACACACACAGCTCTGAACGGGCGTGGAGTGTTAAGCAACTCTCTTTACTAAAATACATAGGAATTAACTCCCTAAAATACTCCACTTCCTCGACGGAGCAATCTCGCCTTTTTATGAAACCTACTCACCGAAGTAACAGACGATAGGAAACCACCCACAACTTTAAAATGGCGAGGTGTGTTAAACAAAACAATCTACTTTTACTAAAAAGATCGTCATAAAGTTTGGTCCCTGTTTCCTTAAATCTTACTTTTGGTTTTGAAAATTCAATTCTGGCTTGGTGTTTTAACTCTAAAAAACTCTTGGGTGTTCCAATCTAACCGGCCTACTACGTACCCCAATTTATATTGCAGAATAACATTACTACATGACGGCTCAGTACTTTTAATTGTAAATATCTTTATTGTCGTAAGTATTTAAAACAATGGATTATTCTAAATACTCACGACTTTCTGATGAGCGGTTACGTGAAACTCTAATTGTTTGTGAAGTCTTTTCAGCCTCCGTAGAGTACTGTTTTACTCTACCTTTAGTATTCGAGTACTATTTTCTCTACCTTTGTGCTCACATGTTTGTGTGTTTGTATACATACAGATTTATATATAATTTCAAAAGCTGTTCCTCTTCTCCTCCTTTGACCTGGAACTCTATTATTTAGACAAGGTTTATTCGATGCTATTTTTGTTTTATTGTCTCTTTTTATATTTTCTGTGTGAATTTACTAAAACCGAAATTAGTAGAGCAGAAATGATTTCAAATGATTTTCGGTGGGAGTAGTAGTAGTAGTAGTAGTAGTTGTTGTTTAGCCCAAGGTCGGTACTGAACGAGCAAACTTCTGATCATTATGATCAAAGACTTTTCTCCCGTTATCATTACTTTTTTTTTTTTCTTTTTGGCAGCATTTTGAAATAACTGTACCTCGAAGTCCCATGTCTCATAGGAAAGGAAAAGAGTTGTCTTTTTTCCCATCAGTTTTTGTTAATTTTCTTGTGTTTCATTCTACGGAAAAAAACAATCTTCCTTTTAAACATTTTTCTTTCTTTTCCCCAATCCGTCTCTTTTCCATTTCCTATGAAATATGTCTTTTAGAGATAACCATTTCAAAACTCTGCATTTTCTTTCTAGAACCACTTTATCAAATATATATTCATACCTTCTGTCTTTTAAAGACAGTAGTATGTTAGTTGAAAGTAATTTTGGCTGCTTCTTTTAGCTAATCGAATAACCACTGACGAAGGCATCAATTAAATTTGATGATGTTTCGCCGCTAATTTGGTCTTTTTCACGGGAACCTCAATCATAAATGTTTAATTCTCTGGTTTTTCTGTTCGTAAACAATAATTTTCTGTAATAATATGGTCGAAATCAAATGAAGTAAAGAAAATTAAATTGAATTTCTGATCTTTGTAACCTGAACAACTTTTCAAGATGTCTCTTGAGTCGGAAGTTTTATGAAATGAAATCCAGAATTATAGATAATAAACAAGTCACTACTGGCCAGCTTGCAAACTCATATCGCTATTAAATCTTGACAGATCTTCCCTTGCTTTTTACTTTATGACACCATTTCAGTCAACGATGTTTAGCTTTTGCTAAACGTGTGCACTTAATAAATAAATATATATATACACATATACTATATTGTTTTTTCCCCTCTTCCTTTAATATCCTCTGTATTATTAATATTATTATTATTATTATTCTTTCATGTGTTTTTAATACTCTTTCATTTTTTATATCTGTGTGAAGGAAAATTGTTTTTACATTTTCTTTTACTTTTTATATATACACGTCTAATATATATTTGTTATCATTGTATACTTCAAATAAATATCCACCTATATATCTCCTAGCACTAACACATGATACCTCTCAACTCTTTATTGTGGTTAGGGCTATGAGAATTTATATTACGGTATTGTTAGAACCATCAGATATTAAAATACTCTTCAGTAAAAATATGTTCACCACATAAAACGTTTAATGTCACTTTTCAAGCTTAGTTTGTGTGTGTGTGTGTGTGTTTAAATATCTAGAAATGAAATATATTGAATTTAATGTTTGCCACAAGGCCAGCAAGATCGGAAGAGGGGTTAATTCGGTTACATTGACCCCCCCCCCCCAGCGTTCAATTGGTACTGAATTTATCGATTCCAAAAGAATGGAAGCAAAGTTGACCTCGGCGACATTTGAACCCGGGACATAAAGACAGACGAAATGCCGCTAAACATTTTGCCCGCCGCGCTAACGATTCTGCCAGCTCGCCGCCTTAAAAAAATATTCGAAGTGATTCCAAGACGAGATTTTTTGTTTCCAGGGAGGAACAAAAGAAACAAAAAAACGTCTAAAATAAAATGTTGAGGTTCATAATACAAACAGTTATTCTTCTTCCCAAAGAAAGAACAATTAACTGAAGAAAAGGCGGCACTAAAGAATTTACGCCGCACATAATGTTTATCAGCCTATTCTTATCCACAACTTTATCTTACAATCGATCTTGTAAAAGTACTTTTTGCCTCTATTTGTGATCCGGTGTTTTTAGGTCTTATACACCCGCATCCAAACAACCCAACTTACGTTGATGAAGCTAGCCTGTGCTCTACTAATCACCTGTTTTCAGTCAGAGCACTCTAGGTGTTTTCTCAAAAGTTTCTATGTTCTTGATGGCTATTCCGTTCTTTCCTGGAATGCCCACTACGCCATCCACTACGCCATATGCCCATGGGCATATGGCGTAGTGGTTATTATAGTTATAGTAGAAAAGAAAAAGGAAAAGTTAATTAAGTACAGTTGTGAGCCAGAAGATGGAAGGAGTCTGTTAGTGATTTAATGCCAATTAGTTGAACAACTTGTGTCTGAATTCAGTCCTGCGGGAGTGTCTGTCTGTGAAGCAGCAGCACTGTCCTAGTTATGCGAACAATATTCCATCATGGTTCTCACTTGAGTCTTGCAGAATGTCAGCAGTTGTTAAGGGCTGAAATATTTCTTCTACCACTGAAGAAAAATGCCAGTCTTTTGGGTGTTTGCTGATTATAACGTGGACCATTATCCATATAGTAACACTTTCGATATCAGTCCAGCTGACACCAGTTCTTTTAGTACAAATGTCTTGTTTTCAAATGTTCTCAATTAAAATCTTCCACCAAACCTTAGTCACAATTTATGTTCCTAACACTAGCTTAATGATAACTAAGTCATTTTTACTAAATTCTTTGTTAGATTTAAAATTAATTGAAAGAAACACAGAGAATCTCAAAATAAATATGGTAATGAAAGGATTAAGCTAGGTTAGGGGATTCACAGACTTAGGTGGGCAGCCAAACTTTCTGAGACCATCACACAGAAGTTCCCTGTTTATCGTGTTAAATGTTTCCATTAAAGTCACAGTGAACAGTGCCTGGTGGTTGTTCCTTGCATTTATCATGAAAATGCCTTATAGATCAAATCAGTTATGTTTCAGCCCCGCCAGAAACCATATTGTAACTTTGGTATGATGTTCTCCGACATCAACAGGCCCTTTTTCTTAAGGATAACCTTGGTCTGGATCTTTTTCTAAAAATGGACTCCTGACTTTTGTGGCCTTTCAATGTTATAGTATTTATTTCTGATTTCATGCTTCTGTGATGTAAAATGAAGAAATCTTGTGCATACATTATCACCTTTCTGGGAAAATCTCTTCTGGAATATTGTCTGGCCCATGAGCCAGATTGTGCTGGCAGCACTAACTTCACCCCAAGTTGGTGGGTAAGGAGTATTTCACAAAATTCTTCTGTGATTGCCAAATCCACTGCTTTAGGAATTGGTTTAAGTGATCTTTCCAGTGTTCTACTAAATTTGACAGGTCCTGTCTTTTAGAAGTGCTGTCTGATAACTGGTGCCATGGAACAGTTACCAAGACCATAAAGAGTCCCAGTTGCATCATGGAAATTGCATTTCATAAATGTCTTCATGCCTCTAAATGTTTTGGGCCTTTGCAGCTCATTAACCATTCTTCAGGGTGTGAAGGGCAGATTGGATCTCCCTGATTTTTGGAACATGTGATGAGGAACTGCCTAGAGTTGTTTTGTGGCCGTTGTGTATGTCATTCGGGAACTTGCTTATTTTGCAAGTTCTCATTGAACTTGCTTAGGTGATTGTTTTTTTAATTAGTTTATGGTTTCAACAGCAACATTAAAGGCTGTGGAACTTAAAGAGTACCATTTGTCATCCAATTTTTGAAATGATGAGGGCTGTTGAAACATTAAGTTTGAAAGTTAAGGAATGATGAAAATTCTTACAAATATTGGTAATTGATTACAGTAATTGATTTTCTTACTGTTTGGTGCTCTTCCGGGTTCTCTTAAGGTGGGGTGCTTGTACTGTGACCCTTGTTAATATCACATTATGATCTGTCCAACACTCAGCTTTCTCCATTGTGTGAGTGAACAGACCATCTTTGAGGTTTACCTCCCCTGACTATCTTGTAGTGTTTGGATCTAGTATATATCCCAGAGGGTCTTGTATTTATTCTTCAGCCAGAAGATGGTCTTGGTAATGGTGGAATCTGATGCCATTGCAGTTAGTTTTCCCAAAACTATGCTTTTCTTAATTTTTTCCTTAATCTTGCATTAAAATTAGTCATTAGGATGACTCCGTTTTCAAATGGTCGTTTAATTCTCTGATGACTGAGTTAATACAGACATACAGTATAATAGGACACAGCAACTTTCTGCAAAGAAAACACAGAAAGGCCTTAACTGCTCATTGATGCAAACTAGTGTTTTTGTCAGTTTAGATAGCTGACCATTTCTCATGGCAGAGTTGATGCCTTGTTTTTGTGATATCCATTCTCAAGGTAGCCTTCCAGACAAATGATTAACCCTCATCATCTTTAAGAGAACCGTCTTTAAATAGCCTGATCTCACTGAAGGCAACATTTTGTCCATTGTCGCACCTCAGTTCATTGGTTATGAGAGCTGTATGGTGCTTGGCTTGCTTTATTGAATTGTTTATATTAATCAGTTCTTGTCTGTTCTACAGGAATTAAGCTGTCTGATTTTTAGGTCACCATTTCTAGGCCTTAATGTGGGCAGCTCAGTTCCTAGGTGTAGAGCTACTCAGTCCCAACAGTCTGTCAGGGTCAGACCCTCCACCCCACTCTATTCCAGCTATCAATGACTGTTGGCCTTCCTTGTTGATGAATAAAGTTCTGACTAGAAGCTTGCAATGCATTCAGATTTTCCATCACTATCACACTTGTTAGAGATCAATAATCCATAATCCAGATTGCAGAAGACACCTGCATAATAAGGTTTTATATTGATGTTGAGTTTGCATATTACTGAGTACTTCACCCTGAAGGAAATATAGATAGACCCAAAGTTGGTTCATGATGACTGGTATTGCCTACCAATGTCTTGGAAATCAGTTTAAACTATCATAGATTGTTTTTCTCATAGGGTGTACTCTCTTAGCCTGTCTTCCTGGACACACCCATAGAATAGCAGAATAGTCACTGATAAAATTCCAGGGCATGTCCACCACCGTAGGCCAACACATTGTATCTTGAGGGACCTCCTGCTGCTCCAAGATTCTTCGTTGAGTTTCCCTAGGGCTACAAGCATCCATTTAGTATGTGTGGTATCAGGGAAGTCTAGCAAGAATCTTGGTCAAAGAGAAACCGTGGACTTCAGAGAAAACTCATGTACCAGGCTGCTGCTTCATTCCAAAACATGACCTTGGTAATGGCAGTGAGCTGTCGGGAAGACAATTGTTAATACTACTGCACCACACACATCATATCACCCTATATATATATATATATATATATATATATATATATATATATATATATATATATATATATATATGCATAGACATATATACTCACACATACACTTGTGTATATAAGTATACATATAAATACATGCACAGTTAAAAACGAGATAAGGCATAAATTTATCTTTTGTTTTTTTTACACATTTTGATTTGATTTCTATTGAAATATTAGTGAAATCCTACCAAAATCAAAGGATTAAAGAATGTGTTACACTTTAAATAAGGGAAATGGTATGCACATTTGCTCACACACATAATTATACGTGAATTTCTTTTTGTGTATATGTGTGTATATATGTAAGAATGTAAGATTTTGAATACATATTTTACTTTTTAATTAGGTTTCTAAATTATCTTTGTATATGTGTGCCTGTGTATATATATACTTAGGTCAAATATATATATATATATATATATATATATATATACACCCATATGTTTATAGGTTTCTATGTATGTGTGTTCGTGTAGATAGAAGTAATGTATGTATGTTTGTGTTTGTATGAATGTAGTACGTGTGTGTGTGTGTGTGTCTGTATTCTCTGATTATAACCTTTACAAAACATTAATCCTTTGATATTTTCAGGTTTTACTGACCTAGGTCATGTATCAAAGTTAAATCTGCTAAAGCCTATTAACATTTCAAGCAGAACTATTGTTTATACTGTTATGTTCAATACATACCTATCTATCTATCTATCTATCTATCTATCTATCTATCTATCTCTCTCTATATATATACACACATACACGAGCTCCTTTAGTTGTATGTAATATATAAACATGTAAACTGACACAATATGTGTGTATGTATATATATATGTGTGTGTGTGCATATATAAATGTATTTGTGTGTATATATCTGTATTTATACATATATCTGCACTCACACAATGTATACACATTTTCTATGTATATATATATATATATATATATTTATATATATAATTATATATATGTGTGTGTATGTGCACAAACATGTATTTACCCATGCATACATAACTTTGCGTATCTACAGACAGACTGGTGCATGCATGCATATATATATATATATATATTGATACAGTAACATATATTTGCATTTACACAAGCACACACAAATCCTGTGGTGGTGATGTTAAATTTTGTTAGAAGTTGGATGTTTTGTAATTTATCTTCGTAGTGTCATGAGGATCAGCCAATTTAGATTAATATTTGACAGTTGATATAATAAACATCCATTTTTTTTTGTCTTCTCTCTCTCTCTTCTACAAATATCACTCTTACTAGTCCCCCCTTCACAAACCCAGCACCTTCCCCACTCCCATATACACATCTGATTGAAGTGATTGTTCTTTTTTTTTTCTGGTTGTTTATTTAGATATACACTTTCTCCCTCCACCCCCACCTTCTCTTGCCTTTTGTGAGTTTTTGGTTTTTAATTCTCCATTTTGATTTTGTTCAATTAACGTAGCTTCCATTTAATTTGCAATTTTTGCAAAGAGGGAGCAGGGGAAGTCTCATTAATGGAATTCATATTTTAGGGTTGGTTAAATAGTTCATTAGTGACTGATTTATGCATACATACAATCCCCAGCCCCATTTACACACACACACACACACACACATCGTTAGTAGGGTAGAAACGGTGATTGCAAAGTGTCTTCTTATATTTGTTAGATTTCTATATGTTATATGTGGAATGTGTTATGTATTTAGTGCCAGATGTGTATGTATTTGTCGTTAGATTAATGCATTTAATATGCTTCTGTTTATTACTAGAGTCATGCGTGATATGCAGTGGTGGTCTGGGTCTAAAAATATTGGTTACCAAGAGACCAAGGGGGCCCACCAGCAACTACTAGGGGGCCCACCCACAACTACAATGTTATAATTTAATTTTTTTTTGTTTAAAGTATTCTTTTCAACTGTCTACAAACACAGCCAGGCTGAAATGATTAATGCATTCCTCCAGGAGTGAATAAAAAAATTCTCAAACTTGAGATACTAACATGGGTCCCCATCTAATGGCACAGGGGCCCACTTGCCATGGTGCAACCTGGCCCATCCATCACTGGGGATATGTATGTGTTTGGCACTGAGTCAGTCATCAACTTTTGATGCTTCAAAACTTTATTCTGCTATCTTTTAGTAATAATAATAATCCGCTCTACTGGGAGCACAAGGCCTCAAATTTTGGGGAAAGGATTAAGTTGGTTACATTGACCCCCACCGTTTCACTGGTACTGATTTAATCGACCCCGAAAGGATGAAAAGCAAGGTCAACCCTGGCAGAATTTGAACTCAGAACCTGAAGACAGACAAAATACTGCTAAGCATTTTGCCCGGCATGCTAACATTTCTGCCAGCTCGCTGCCTTAATAATAATAATAATAATAATAATAATAATCTCCATGGGTTAAAGTTATGACACAAAGCCAGAAATTTTGAGGGGAGGGGGTTAAGTCGATTACATCAACCCCAGTGCTCAATTGGTACTTAACTGACCCTGACAGAATGAAAGGCAAAGTCAACCTTGGCAAAATTTGAACTTGGGACATAAAATGGATGAAATGCTGTTCAGCATACTAACAATACTGCCTGCTCACTGTCTTACTAGTAGTAGTAGTAGTAATAGTAGTAGCAGTAGTAGTAATTTCAAGTTTTGGCACAAGGCCATCAGTTTCAGAGGAAATCCGTTGCGTTGACCGCCGTGCTCAACTTGGTCTATTGACCTTGAAAGAATAAGACAGTAAGGTGGGGGGGGGGGAACTGGCAGAAACGCTAGCACGCCGGGCAAAATGCTTAGCGGTAATTCGTCTGTCTTTACATTTTGAGTTCAAATTCTGCCAAGGTCAACTTTGCCTTTCATGCTTTCAGGCTCAATAAATCAAGTACCAGTTTCATACTGGGGTCCATCTAATCAACTGGCCCTCTCCCCAAAAATTTCAGGCCTTGTGCCTAGAGTAGAAAAAAAAAGAAAGAATGAGTGGTAAGGTCAACCCTGGTGGTATTTGAACTCAGAATGCAGAGTCAGAAGATATGCCTTTAAACATTTCTGCCAGCAGCTCCCTGCCTACATAATAATATTGAAGATCTGCCAAGGTCGACTTTGCCTTTCAGCCTTTTGGGGTTGATAAATTAAGTACCAGTTACGTACTAGGGTCAATCTGCCTGAAATTATGGGAGTGAGTGTTTGTTGGTTAGATTGACCCCAGTATGCAACTGGTACTTATTGTATTGACTCCCAAAAGTATGAATGGCAAAGTCATCCTGGGTGGAATTTGAACTCAGAGTGTAAAGCGTTGGATGAAGTGCTACAAAGCAATTTTGTCCAACTCTTTAAAAGTTCTGCCACCTTGAATGATGATGATAATAATAATAATAATAATAATAATAATATAATGATGATGATGATGATGATTTCTTGGTGATAAGAATTATTTTAAATTTGGAGACAAAGCCAGAAATTGTAGGAGAGGGAGTCAGTCACACTGCTGTCAGTACTTTATTTTATCAGCCCCAAAAGGATGAAAGGCAAAGCTGTCCATGACAAGATTTGAACTTGGAATGTAAAGAACTGTAAGGAATACCACAAGGAATTTTGCCTGATGCTCTAATAATCATCATCATCATTGTTTAATGTCCACCTTCCATGCTGTCATGGGTGGGGCTGTCTAATGATTCTGTCAATTCACTACTTTAATAATTGTTTCCAATTTAGGTACAAGGCCAATTGTGCTGAGGGAGATGGATTTAGTTGATAAGGTTTACCCCTGGACATGACTGGTATTTTATTTCATTCACCCCTTCCTCTTTCCCCAGAAGGATAAAATACAAATTCAATCTCACCTGGATTTGAACTCAGAATGTAAAAAAATGGAACAAATAGTGTAAGGGTTCTTGTCTGGTGCTGTGATGCAGGCTTGGGCAATCTGTTTCGAGAAGTAGGCCACATGAGACATGACTCATCATCAAGCCAGCCACATGAGACATGGCTCATCATCAAACCAGCCACATGAGACATGGCTCATCATCAAACCAGCCACATGAGACATGACTCATCATCAAGCCTGCCACATGAGACATGACTCATCATCAAGCCTGCCACATGAGACATGACTCATCATCAAGCCTGCCACATGAGACATGACTCATCATCAAGCCTGCCACATGAGACATGACTCATCATCAAGCCTGCCACATGAGACATGACTCATCATCAAGCCTGCCACATGAGACATGACTCATCATCAAGCCTGCCACATGAGACATGGTTCATCATCAAGCCTGCCACATGAGACATGGTTCATCATCAAGCCTGCCACATGAGACATGGTTCATCATCAAGCCTGCCACATGAGACATGACTCATCATCAAGCCTGCCACATGAGACATGACTCATCATCAAGCCTGCCACATGAGACATGACTCATCATCAAGCCTGCCACATGAGACATGGTTCATCATCAAGCCAGCCACATGAGACATGACTCATCATCAAGCCTGCCACATGAGACATGACTCATCATCAAGCCTGCCACATGAGACATGACTCATCATCAAGCCAGCCACATGAGACATGGCTCATCATCAGATAGGCTGATGAGGTAATTTTTCATGGCATGTCATTCAGAAAGTCCCTCAAGTTTGCAGTTTGACCACGATTGCTTTAATTTTTACCTACCAATTCAACATTGAGTTTTTAAAAATCAATGACTCCATAATCACCATCATCATCATCATCCAGTTGGGTGACTTGCCTGGACCGTTACAACTCTTCTGTGCCACATGTCCCAATTGAATGATGTGGCATGAATGTCTGGTTTGCATTTTAGTCACGTTGGTCTTTCACTGGCTGAAATATCTCAACTGCACAAGCAATGGCTACAGATGACAGCAGCAATAGTTTGTTGAACTGGTTGATCCTGTCTCTTAACACTTTGTTGAGTGTTCAGCCAATCAACATTTAGTGACACTCACCGTTGATTCAATAATATTCATTTACCAAAACAGCTCACATCTGCCATGTTGCATCCCATGATTTCAGGGTACCCTGGACTGAGTGGGTACATGCTGTTTAACACGTAGCTCAGACTTTGACAGGGTCTACTACTCTGGATCAGAGCAGACGTGGGAACAATAATGGCAAAGGGATGGTTCTACACTCTTCAAAACCCTGGAATTCCTGAACCAGATGCATTTTAAAACCCTAACCCAGTACAAATAATTTCTTAAAATACCTCAAAACTGTAAATTTGTGGGATCAGAGCAAGTGATTTCAGGTGCTTAAATAGTGCATATTTGGTAGTTATTTCATTAAGATAGGTTGACCCTGGTAGGGTATGAGAGCAAGGAAGGACTAAATGCTAAGCTACTTAGTCTAGATCAACCACATTTTGCACACCTCTACTCTACAGCCATTATCATATCTAAAAATGATAACAAACTATAAATAATGTCAACCTCTTATCACTTAATTGTGCATATATTGTTTCTTCATTCTTATGTTAGAATGTGTATGGCTCTCCCCCCCCTCTCTCACACACATATTAGGATATATGTATGTATGTATAAACTAAATGAAGATCAATGACAGTGCAGTACAGACTGTAAATATCTCAATAGCATTGTAATTTATTTGTGATTGGTGGATTGCGCAATCCCAAATCCTCAGGCATTGTGAACCATTGAATGTATATATATACATATACACCCACATGCACATGCATATGTATACACATGTTGATATATATATATATATATATATATATATATATATATCAGTTAAATGTCCCCAGTCATAAAAAAAAAACCATGCTCAGAATGAGTAATAGAGAAGTTATATTTTTATATATCATTGAGTAGTACATAACTAGTCCTGTAACTGGTCAGTATTGCCCGGGTGCAATCGTGGGTGCAAAGCCAGTGGTAACATTCTGACCAGTTATAACCTGTAATATATTCGTTTCTACTCTAGGCACAAGGCCTGAAATTTCTGGGGAGGAGGACAGTTGATTAGATTGACCCCAGTATGCAACTGGTATTTAATTTATCGAGCCTGAAAGGATAAAAGGCAAAGTTGACCTTGGTGGAATTTGAACTCAGAACGTAAAGACCATTTCACCTGGCGTGCTAATGTTTCTGCCAGCTCACCACCTTCATAACCAATAACATACTGCTTGATGAGATATAAACACACATGTACGCACGCACATATATATATATATGCTAGAAGTAATTGTCATTTATGTTATATTACCTCACTCTTCCAGAAGCTTCCACCCTTCTTTGACCTAATACTCTATTTAAGAAACACAAAGAAGAAAAATATTAATGTCTCTCTCTCTCTCTCACTGACATTTATAGTTTGTGTCATTTGATTTGGTATAATGCTTCTATTTCTTTTTATATTGTTAGCACAATATTTTCTTAGATATGTGGCATAGTTATAGAGATACTATTTGGTAGGTGTGTCAATAATTTGACAAAGGCCAGAATTGACTCAACTCCATACTTCTGTGCCACATTATTCAACTCTATACAGTATGTAGAAAAGGAGTAGGTAGTAACTCTATAAGATGTACCCGGTGCAAGCTATGGACACATAAGAGGTGCAGCAACATCAAAGGCAGGTTAACTAGCAAGTTAGTTTTTGTTTGTGGCAGATGTTCAGGTGCAATAAAGACTGCAAACAAACAGGAAACAACTTCTATCTCATTCCAGGGTGAAAAACTAGAGGTAGTCGATAGCTTCCGCTATCTGGGTGACCAAGTTAGTAGTGGGGGTGGGTGCGCTGAAAGTGTAGCTGCTAGAATAAGAATAGCCTGGGCAAAGTTTAGAGAGCTCTTACCCCTGCTGGCGACAAAGGGACTCTCACTCAGAGTAAAAGGCAGACTGTATGACGCATGCGTACGAACAACCATGCTACATGGCAGTGAAACATGGGCTGTAACTGCTGAGGACATACGTAAGCTCGCAAGGAATGAAGCCAGTATGCTCCGTTGGATGTGTAATGTCAATGTGAATACCCGTCAGAGTGTAAGTATCTTGAGAGAAAAGCTGAACATTAGAAGCATCAGTTGTGGCGTGCAAGAGAGACGATTGCGCTGGTATGGACATGTGGTGAGAATGGAGGAGGATAGCTGCGTGAAAAAGTGCCACACCCTAACAGTTGAGGGAACCCGTGGAAGAGGTAGGCCCAGGAAGACCTGGGCTGAGGTGGTGAGGCAAGACCTTCGTACATTGGGCCTCACCGAGGCGATGACTACGGACCGAGACCTTTGGAAATGGGCTGTGCGTGAGAAGACCCGGCAAGCCAAGTAAGATCGTTGCCAGTGCCCCTGGACTGGTTCTTGTGCGGGTGGCACATGAGATGCACCATTTTGAGCGTGGCCGTTGCCAGTACCGCCTGACTGGCTCCTGTAGGATTTTCGAGCGAGATCGTTGCCAGTGCCCCTGGACTGGCTTGTGCGGGTGGCACATAAAAGACACCATTTCGAGCGTGGCCGTTTTCGTGCGGGTGACACGTAAAAGCACCCACTACACTCTCTGAGTGGTTGGCGTTAGGAAGGGCATCCAGCTGTAGAAACTCTGCCAAATCAGACTGGAGCCTGGTGTTGCCATCCGGTTTCACCAGTCCTCAGTCAAATCGTCCAACCCATGCTAGCATGGAAAGCGGACGTTAAACGATGATGATGACGATGATGATGATGATGATGATGATACATTTATGAAAACCTCTGATCTTTTATCTCTAGTTTTGAGACAAACTTCTGGTTTTAAAGTGATCTGAATTAAAACCTTCCATCTAGATTTCATGTCAATGTATGTATGTCATTATTCAGTTTAATTTCAAGATTTCTTGTCAATAGAAGAAGAACCGGTTTCTAACCTAGATCCAAGGCTCCTTCATTGGAATTTCACCTTCAACAACAGGGTATTTTTGTTTGTTTGTATGTATATGTGCAGATTTGTATGTTTTATGCATGTATTGTCATGCATATAGTTGCATATCTAGACATGCTCATATATATTTAAATGATAAACTTCTGTAAAGTTTTACAGATTTTTACAGTTCCGGTGATGGATTGGATCTGTAGTCTTTGAATTAGCTTTCTCCTTTCTGGTTTTCAGAAGCCTAATTTCTCAAGATTGGAATTTAGGCAGTGTGTTACATATCCCAGGGCCCCAATAATTACAGGTATAAACCTGAACTTGTAATCTGGATAGAATAACTGCAGATTTCTCAATAGATCAGTATAGATGTTCTCTTTATGTCAATGTATGTATATATATGTATATGCATGTGCACACAGGTGCAGGTATGGCTCTGTGGTAAAGAGTTTGCTTGCCAACAGCCTTGTTCTAGTTCAGTCCTACTGCATGGCACCTTGGGCAAGTGTTTTACGAGTGTCTTCTTCTATGGCTTTGGGTTTATCAAAGCCCTGTGCGTGGATTTGGTTGACAGAAACTGAAAGAAGACAGGTAGAAAACTTTTTTGTCCTAGACAAAACCTTACCAAATATTTAGTAGATCCTTGGCTCCAGCCTTTTTTGCACCGTGGACTGGTTCCAGGCAAGACAATTTTTCCATGCACCAGTGGATCACCACATAACAAAACACAAAGTCCATATCATCATCGTCTAATGTCTACCTTCCATGCATGCATGGGTTGTACAGTTGGTAGGGTTTTTACGACTGGATGCCTTTCTAACACCAACCACTCTGCAGAGTATACTCAGTGCTTTTTACGTGACACCAGCACAGGCCAGGTTAGTTTTGGCATGATTTTTACAGCTGGATGTCCTTCCAAACACCAGCCACTTAACAGTGTGGACTGGGTGCTTTTTATGTGGCACCAGCACTGGCAAGGTCGCCAAGTATGTATATAATTTGTTACTTATATAATGCAAATGTAGTTATTACATTCCGTATTATGCCATTTATTTCTACCATAATTACATTGTAATATATATATATATATATATATATATATATATATATCAAATACATGGCTCAGTGGTGAGAGCTTTGGGCTCACAATCATGAGGTAGTGAGTTTGATTCCCAGATTAAGGTGTGTGTTGTGTCCTTGAGCAAGACACTTTGTTTCACATTGCTCCAGTTCACTGAACCGTAGAAATGAGTTGTGATGTCACTGGTGCCAAATTGTATTGGCCTTTGCCTTTTCCGTGGATAATATTGGTTTTGTGGAGGAGGGGGGGCTGGTATGCATGGGCGACTGCTGGTCTTCCATACACAAATTTGCCCAGACTTGTGTCTTGGAGGAGAACTTTCTAGGTTGCAATCACATGGTTATTCATAACTGAAGGGCATCTTTACCCTTTAACTTTTTATGTGCTGGTGACGTGTAAAAAGCTCCTTTTGAGCGCTGGGCCTCATGGAGGCAATGACAAATGACTGAGGCCTTTGGCAATATTCCATGCTTGAGAAGGAAGACTCATCAAGCCAAGTGAAACTGTAATTGTGACAGATACTGGTGTCATGCAAATGGCACCTGTGTTGGTGGCACATAAAAGCACCCATTATGCGCTTGGAGTGGTTGACATTAGGAAGGGCATCCAGCTGTAGCAGACCATACCAGACTGGAGTCTAGTGCAGCCCCTCAGCTTATCACTCCTGGTGAAACTGTCCAACCCATGCCAGCATGGACAAATGGATGTTAAATAGTGATGATAATGATTATGATGATAGTACAACTCAAAATTAAAGAATTTATTCTTTTTGTGTGGCTCAGTACCAAATGACCCATGACCTAGTGCTGGACCACAACCCACTAGTTAGGGACCATTATGTGAGAGGAAAAATGACCATCTGGTATGTTCTATGCAGTTGCTGTGTTTTTACAGTAGTCAGACAGACAGACAGACAGACAGACAGCAGAAACGTAATTCCTTTACAAGTCAATTCAGAAATCCAGATTTGTCTGAAACTAATTCCTATCATCTATGCTCCTAACTCTGTTGAAAGTGGCATTAATGATACAACATTCAGTTTCCTATTCCTTAAATACTTATGGTTCTGTACTTGGTAAAAACAACAATAAAAGAAAATCAATATTTCATTAAAAAGATGGGAAAGCAACAATAAGCATGAATTCTGCAGCCAATTCCGTTTCCAATCTTTGTTTCCTTCTTTCTTTATTTTATCTTTTTTCCTTTTCTTTTAAAGGGTTAGTTGCATAGTATCGAATATTGGCCGAATCTACTTTTGGTTTGGCATTATTGTGTTTGAGGAGATTCTGCTGTTGTTGTATTGTGAAAGCAAATGTATTGTTATGGTCGTTACCGTTTGTGAAAGGTCTGCTTTAGAATATTGTCATGTGCATAAATCAATGTCTTCAACTAATTGAAGAGAGTGACTGGCATTTTATACCAAACATTATTCATGCAATGGCTGACCTTGTTTCAGACATTCTCACCTCAACAGTAACAAATGAAATATGAAACAATAGTCAGCAGGAAGAGCCTTATTTCTTTGCAGACATGGCTGTTTGGTCAAGAAGCTCGTGTTGCAACTGTGTGGTTTCAGGTTCAATCCTACTGTGTGACACCTTGGGCAAGTGTCTTCTACTACAGCCCTGGTACTGACCAATGTCCTGTGAGTGGATTTGGGAGATGAAAACTGTGTGTGTGTGTGTCCCCGTCCGTCCCCACCCCCAGAACACTTGACAACCAGTGTTAGTTTGTTTATGTCTGCATAACTCAGTGTTTTGGCAACAGAGATCAACCAGATTTTAAAAAAAGAAATAAGTCCTGGAGTCAATTTGTTCAGCATGGATGGATGCATATGAAGGCATGACCTAGTTGTTAGGGTTTTGTAGCCATGCTCATTAGTGTGTGTGTGTGTGGTTATGTACCTGTGTGCAGATATTGGTTTGTTTCTACAAAATCTGTGCAGACTCAGTCATGGCTGAGTGATTAAGAAGATTGCTTTGCAATCATGTGGTTTTCGCTTCCGTTCCATTCTGTTGCACCTTTGGTGGTAAGTGGCTTCTGCCAAAGACCCGAGATGACCAAAGCCTTGTGAGTGAATTTGGTTGATGGCAACTGTGTGGAAGCCCTTTGTGTGTCTTCTTCCCAACCATGTCGTTTTGGGTTCAATCTCATTGCAGGTGCCTTCTATAGCCCTGGGCCGACCAAAGTCTTGTGAGTGAATTTGGTAGATGGAAACTGTGTAGAAGCCCATCGTTTCTGTGTGTGGGTGTCTTTGTATCTGTGTTTGCTCCCACCTTCCACAACTTAACAACCAGTGTTAATTTTTTTTTTACGTCCCCGTAACTTAGCAGTTAGGCAAATGAGAAACCGATAGAATAAATACCAGACGTACAAGAATTTACCAAAATAAGTACTGGGGTCGATTTCTTTGAGTAAACCCTTCAAAGTGATGCTCCAGCATGGACGCAGTCCAATAACTGGAACAAGTAAAAGATAAAAGAAAAATATTCACGCAGGTAACCATCTCTCAAATACCGTATCGACACACCTCAGTCGATGTGTATTTATGAAATTATATGATTGATTTCTTCAATTAAAAAAAAAGTCGATTTCATTTTGAGAATCTTGTGTGCGCACATTTTTTACTTTGTGCGCTATTTGTAAAAAGTGTGTACGCGCACAAGCACACAGCTTGGAGGAAAACCTTGGTCGTGTGTAGACGTAGACATCCTTTCGGTCCTCCTACCTTTGACCCAGTGGAGCATCCTGGGTGTGACAGCTGCGGAGAGAGAGAGAGGGGGGGATAGAGCTACACCAGCATTCGGTTGATACTCATTTTCATCTATTTATACAGGAGCAGTGTTAAATGAAGTGCTTTGCACAGGGACACAACACACTGCTTGCTCCAAGAACTGAACCTACCACCTTCTGATCATAAGACGAACATCCTAACCACTTGTTTCGATTCTTGATTATCGACCACTTCCCATAACGTCTCTTCATTAAGAGAGCTGTCTGTACGCGCACGCACGCACACACACTATTTTGTCTCTGTAACAAATCGATTCCTAAATGGGTTTCTACATGGCCGCTCGACCTGCTAAAAATAGTAGCCAAGACCACACTGAAATCATGCAAAGAAGAACGCGTTGGATAATGTGGTCCTCGGAGAAAGACAAAATGGAATGGTCACGGTTAGAATGCCTTTGCTCATTAGAGGTTTGTCTGCTCGATCAGGGCAGACTCTCCTCGTCTCGTCACCAAACTAATAACCAATCGCTTAGAGAAGCAGTCAGCCAGTTTGGTCCTCTGTCCGCACGACTTAAGTGCGGAAGTGTGTCACTTCTGGTGTGTGTGTGTGTGTGTCATTAACTCTAAGCATGCTTGTGTGTGTCTGCATACTATGTACATGTGTGCGACATGTGTGTACGTGTTATTATCTGTGTGTGTGTGTTTATCTACGTACGTGGTGGTGGTGGTGGTGGTGGTGAACTGGTGCCGTTATTCTTCCTGCTGGCTATATTACATATCTTTCTGTCGCTTGTCTTCCACTCGCTTACAAACACACACGCACTTGCTTGTCATTGTCAAATGGTGGTTTTGCTACTGCTAAGATACCCCCCTCTCTCTGTTTCTTCTCTCTCTCTCTCTCTCTCTCTCTCTCTCTCTCTCTCTCTTGTTTGGTGACATCTCCAAGACGCCAAAGATAAGTGCGTGATTAATGCAGTGCACCTTCCATCGTGTGTATCTCGTGACGTCCACTAAAGCCGCTCTCCGTATCATTTCATTTCCTCTTTTATTGCCTCTGCTAACTCTGCATGTGTATGTTCGTATGCACCCAAGTGTGTGTATACATGCTACATGTGCGTGCAGGTGTGTATGTATAAATCTGCATGTGCTTTCGTATTTCTGTCAACGGAAACATTTGCTAAGAGCACCTGATTGCCATAGTTTTACTGTTATTGTTCATCTCTCTCTCTCTCTCTCTCTCTCTCTCTCTCTCTCTCTCTCTCACACACACACTGTATTTATGTCTGTCTGTCTATCTCTCTCCTCTTTCTCTCCTCTTCTCTCACTTATGATTCGGCTTCGTTTCCCCACCACCTTCTCCCTGGAGATGTAAAAGCCACCAAGGATCTGTCCACAAGACAGGCATGTTCCTCCTCGTGGTAGGTAGTCCTCGTTTACTCGTTTTCTTGAATGAAAGAAAAATGAATATATTGTATATTTGCTTGGTTATCTTTATGTTTTTTTACATCTGTTTTGTTTTTTAGTCCGTTATTGTATGCGACACATACACACACAATCTTACTATCGTCGTTTTGTCATCTTCGTCGTCGACTCCATACGAAAGTGATTAGGTAAGGGTTGGGGAGAATTCCATCATTTACCGATGATGATGATTTATAACGGAGGCAAAGTCTCCAAATATTTAGGGCAACAAGTACAATCGATCAGATCGACCTGGGTACTTCGTTGATGTTTGCCTTTTCTTCTTTTCCGGATCAATAAAACAAAGTGAATTGTGATAGAATTCGAACTCGGAATGTAAAGGGGCATAACTTTATTAAAAGGGCAGAATTTTGCCCGCCACTTCCGAATTTCCAGAACCCACTGCTCATCATGACCATGGCGATGATGATGATGAACGTTATCGTCGTCATCGAACATGAAGCACAAAGCCGCAAACTTTAGCGGAAAGGGTATAGTCGATTAATTCGATCTGCACTATTTGATTGTTTGTTTTATCGATTTCCTACTCGGATAGATGAAGATCAAAGTCGACAGTAATAGAAAAACCACAAATTTATGGGCGAAATGTGTAACCGATCGAATCGACTCATTTTCGTGCCCGGTGTTTTAAGATTTGTTTATTTATTTATTACTTTGGTGTTGGGTTTTAATTTGGAAGGAACTCAACATCGACTCCGGCAGGAATTGAACTCGGAACATAGAAGAAAGAAACTAAATTACCACGATTCATTTTATAGTCTGCATATTTTCTTTCTTCCATTCTCATGGTTACAGAAATCGAGAGATGGCCACACATTTGAGGAGAGAGAGAGAGAAAGCGGTTGATTTTAAAAAATTCTTTTTTTATGGTTTATTCTGAAGAGGAAGGGCATCGTCCATGACTCTTTTTAAGGTCTCGGGACTGGTAGGAGGGAGGGAGGGAAAGTGAGAGACGAAGTTGTCCTTAGCTCGGGTATCTGGTTCGGATGTTTGCCATAGTGAAGACTCCACTAAAGGCATCTAAGGGCCAGGTGGCAGGGCTAAACCAGGCGTTGGATTGTGTCGCTACATAAGAACTTGATACTACTTTTATTTTGTCTACTCTAGAATTTATGAAGGTAAAGTCGATCCAGACCGGATTCGAACTCAGAGCTTACGGTTACATACGTAATCAACTACCTGCATTTTACCCGTCTTTTTACCGATTCTGCCAATCCACTGATTGCTAAACATTGGTAATGTTAGTAAAGAATAGTAATGTCTGTGGGGTTTTAGTCCTGATTGAGAATGATTATAAGGAAAGGCATTTCAGCCGTAATCATCCTATCTTTTTCTTATTTTAAGGGAACCCTGTTATACATGAGCTAATGTATCATTTTCTATGTCGATAAAGTGCAATTTTAGGGTAATTTGGCTGCTATTTCTAACAGGTCGAGAGACCACTTAAAAGCCCACTGATTGGTTTGTAATAACAGTGGCTTATAGTATTGGCACAATGCAACGTATTTTAGGGCACATCTGAAACTGTTCCTTGGTATATAACTGGTATTTAAGAATGATTTCCCTAGCAGAAATTCATCTGCCTAACAGTTAAACAAACGAAACACTGCATGGGTCTAGTGATAGAAGGGAGTTTAACTCTATATCAGTCCCGATCCAGTAAATTTTCACTCAGAGGTTCCATATGTGGCCATCCCTTCGTTTAATATGTCAGGAACTACATTATCCAAACGCACCCCTTTTTGAGACGGTAGGGTATGATTTGCGAGGTATTTTGCTGCTATTTCTAGCATGCTGAGCGACTGTGTAGTGGATCTCGCATTAGCTCGTCATTGTTGTTTATCTCCGGGTCAACCCTGATCAAATAGACAAACTTATGATCACAGACGTTCCAGCTTCGTGACCATCACGTCACTTTATTTCAAGCTCACCGTCTCCCTTTTTTTAAGACAATAGGGTGTGACTTAAAGGAGGTTTCTCCCTCCTCTTGTGGTGTACCTCTTGTTGTCGGACGCTAAAATAAACCATTCTCTCTGAGATGGTGATTAACGATTACTAACATTTACAACTGCCGAGGGCGTTGCAGTGATAATCAGTGGAGCGTCGGACAACAAGCCTTGCTGGTACTTACGACTCTTTTACGTTCTGGTTTCAATTTTCATCCTTTCGTGATCGATAAAATAGAGGATCCATTCAAGTACTGGACCCCATATAATTCAGCTTAAACCCCACTCCCCCAAATTTGAAATATTGTGCTTCTTAACTACTACTACTACTACTTGTGTGTATGTGGTGGTGGGGGTTTATTTTATTTCATTCTTGATCAAGAGGTCCTATGACAAAAGGCGTTCTAGCCTTGATCTGCCACAAAAGAACCCCTTTTTATTTAAATTAAATTTTGCCGCGGACCAAAAGCATTTGAAAAGTCTGTCTTACCTCAATAAACTGTTTTATTAAAACCAATCTACACTCGGTTTTCCTAGTTTCATTTCTGTTTTGTTTTCATCGCTTATCCGGGAGAGAATGGGTAGCTATGCTCCATTGGCAGGGCCTCCGAGACTGGTGAGAGGGAGAGAGGGGAAGAAAGGAAGGAATCTTCAGAAACGGAAACTTGGCCTGTATCTTACCAATAGAACGGACTCTGCTAAAGGCATCCAAGATCCTAGGTGATGTTGTTAAACCGGGCAAACGATTAAGTCAAGTGCTTGTAAGAGATATGTAACGTTGTTATACATTTTGTACTGCAACCTTTTAAAATTTCGCCCTCAGTTCACAATTCGCTTGTGTTACTTTTGTGACCCCCGCCCCGCCCACTACCGCCAAGGTTCTGCAAACCTCAGGTTGGAAATTGCTGGTGTTTAATTACCTTCATTGGCTCGTATGTATGTAGGTGTTGTATGAGTATGTTTAGGGAGTAAGGTAGACTGTAATGATGCATTGTTTACGCTTAACCTGACGGTTTAACTCCATATTGTAGCTATTATGCAGTTATAAAGAGATTATTTATAATATTACTGCAATAGTGTTTAGTAACCCATCCCGACAACTTCTCGAAGTGGGATTGAATGTGAGAAAACACTCCTTTTCCAATTGTCAAAAGTAGCTGTAAATTAATACCTGTGTTCATGATTTGAAATCTAAAATAGGTTCTGAATGTTTCTTCCAATGAGGGACTGTTTTTACTTCTTTTTTTTTTAAGTTGGAGTCGGCTGTCTTCTCTATTTTGGGAACCTATGAGATGCGCCAGATCAGTTAACTCATCGCTCAAACCGATCCGATACGGTAGCTCTTACATTAATATGGATTTTAAGCTACTTAAAAAGAGATGTAGTATAATTTTGTTAAACGGAAGTTTAATTAACTAAGCATTTTTCTTTTATTTTTTTCTGAATTGTTTAACTACTTAAAATCTTAACTTTTCAAAACATGCAAAGTTTGAAATTGATTTTTAAAATCCAATCACCAAATCAGAAACAATTTTGTACATTGCAATTTGTACAATTTCTTTGCTTTCTGCAATGAAAAGTAAAAGTGGAGAGTAAAAAGTTTTGTTAAGTGTAATCTTAACTCTTTCTTTTTCACACAATGCTTTCAAACCATAAGTATTATATTATAAATCGTACAAAAATCTCTTGATTTGCATGTTAGTGGTGTTTACATCTTTTTAAAGATCGTTTTAATTCTATTATTGCTACAGAGACATTATTTCCCAGGAACATAAATATTAACTCTAATCTGTAAATACATATAATACAGCTTGCATTTGAAGTGTATCATGACATTTTGTATGCAATTGTTAATTATATTTTCATTATGAAAAGAAAATTAAAAATGCAGCATAAATGTATTCAATATGTATTTCTTTTGCTATTTGCTAGAATATTCTGCGAATAGATCTGAGATTTCGACCTGCTATTCTTGTTTAAACTTCAGGCCGATTATGATCAAGACCATTCCAGTCGTGACAACCCAGTTAATTTATTTAAGACAGTGTATATACAGCTTTGTTATCCAACGTATCCTTTTTATTTAAGACAGTAGGGTGTAATTTGAACAAGATTTGACCGTTATTTCTAGCAAGTCAGGCGACACGTAGAAGCATTATCGACATATGAGTAGAGTCAATCTACTTTCGGCCCTCGACGTTCTGGGATCAAATCCTACTTGCGTTTACTTTATCAGTTCTCAAAAAGGTGAGAAGTAGAATAATTAGCAGATACTATTTAATAACTGTACTGATTCACTGGAGTATAACTTTCACATTCGAACAGGTAACATCAAGCAGTTAAAAAAAACAACTCATTTTTAGAATTACCCTACAACTCGCCCTTTCTCTGTTCTTCCCCTTCTTTATACATTTGGTCATTGACCTGATCAAACGGTAAATAAGTAAATAAATAGCCAGTTTATAAATTGGTTTTTCTCTCGTCAGCCTTGACTGGTTTGAGGCAAGATTTGTAGGTAGCTAAGTAGGTTGGCTGCGGTTTAATTAAAAAAAAAAATCTAGTTTCTGCCATCTTCACCGTCTCCACCTTCGCATGTATGTCTTCCTGTCTGCTTGGTGATCTCCAGATGACCGACTATATTTGATATGCCTACAATGGCTGCAGGAATTACACATGCTTCCCATGCATTAGTACTCATTCTAACGTAAGCACATTACCATGCATGTGAGAGTTTGCACACAAACCTACGTTATGTATAGACATATAAAGCATACTGCCTCTCTCTACCTGTCCACCTCTTTCCCGCCCTCTCTACATAATTTACTTACCTACCATTCTACTACCTAAAATACGTGTGACGAGGAAAGCAGAGGGCTAGAAATAGCAGCAAAACCTTTCATTCAAACCTTGAAGAGCACATTTGATAAAGGAGGCGATCTTAACGGTAACAACTGGAAACTCCGTGAGCTTGGATGTCTGGAAGCAGGGCTGAGCCGACGCTAAACAACCACATTTACGTGTGAAAGTAAATATACTAATTATACTATAATGTGTAGATGTAAATACTCTAATTTTCTTTACACACACACACACACACACACACACACACACACACACACACACACACACACACACGTTAGCACATGTTCTGGCGTATGCAGAGGTCGATATGCTTGTACTTTGAGAGACATACATATGTGCATAAGTTCAATATCATAGACATACGGATGAGTACACACGCACACACACAGTCACGTACGCATACACGCACACACAGTTATATACGTGTCAAAAAAAAAACCCCCACGTAGTCGCTCATTCAGCTAGACATAGCAGCCAAAATGCTCTCAGTCCACAGACTTGCCATCTTAAAAACGGAAAGGGGCGTTGAATAATGTAGCCCTGTTTATACCGTCTGAATAAAAAAATAAACAATCTAAGAGAGAAAAAGGACGAGGGTGATAAAGGTTGAATGGGGGCCACGATCCTAGATCTGCTCAATCAGAGCTGAATAACGATTACAAACATATACGGGGGCACGTGTTCACACACACACAATCATACAGGTGTGTATGTGTGTGTGTGTGTGTGTGTGTGTGTGTGTGTGTATATATATATATATAGAATTGTTAAAGAGGACAACAAACGTTAAGGCAAGGCAAACATCTCGAGTCATATACAATACTGTTATTGGAAAAAAAATATCGTTATTCTTTTTTCTTTTACGAAAAACATAAAAACGGAGATGTACACTCGAAGAAGTAGACTGATATATATATATATATATATATATATATATATATATATATATATATATATATATAATATATTGTTTATATATATATATATATATACAATGATCCGAGCAAAATAAAGTTCCCGCATCTATGTGATTGTTTAATTTGCTGGATATAGCAGCTATACGTCCTTTAAACTGCATTCTACTTTACATTAAAGACGAGATAGTCTCACGACGTGAATGACTTTAAATTTGGCTCTGCTCGATCAGAGTTTACTTTGGGCTCAACAATAACAACAATTACACCAACATACATTTGCATTCGTTTATTTGTTTTTTTAATAAATAAACATTTCTGCAACACACAGACATAAGCATTAAGCTTTGTTTTTCACCTGCACATGTATACAAATGCACACGTCCATATGTAGACAAGTGCAGTCTGAAACCAACGGACACATGCGCACCTAAGTGTCTACCCCCATCTAGGGCCGTCTGAACAGTATTGTAGCCCCTCCACGCCATGGCCACTTAGTGCACAAGACCCTATTGTGTTCACTTATTGACAGCAAGCTCCAGCATAGACAGGTCAGGTCTGGGCTTCTAAACCCCTCTGAGGGTCTCCTAGTAAATGCCCCGTGTGACCACGCCCTAAAGCGACATCCCCCCCCCCCCCCCATCCCATCACATGGATACACAACTTTGTTGTCCAGTTAAAAAATTATTGATCACTGACTGTATGTCCAATACCTTGTTGCAGCCTTAATCATAGATGACCACCCCACCCCCACCCGCGTCCCTCTTATATTTATTCAGAATTATTTCAACTTCTAAACCCTTAACCCCACTGACAGTTCTACGCTTCATCCACTTCCCACAATGATTCCCCTTTTCTGCCATCAGTCAATATCGTCTTGCTTAACTGTCAGTCATCTCACTCTTCATCAGTCAAGGTCACTTCACTCACACTCAATCAGGGTCACCACACTGTCTCTCATTGCTATCTCACAGCCAGTTTGTGTCACCTCACTCACCATCAGTCAATGTTCATTTTTTTTGTCAATCAGTGTTGTCTTATTGACTGTCAGTCAGTGCCAACTCACTGTCATTTCATTGTCATCTCATTCATTACCAGTGAGTCACCTCACTCATCATCAGTCAGTGTCATCTCATTGATTGTCAGTCAATGCCCCCCCTCACTGTCACTCATTATCATCTTGCTCACTGCTAGTCAATGTTAATTCACTTGTCAGTAGTGTTTTCTCACTCACCATCAATCGTTATCATTTGATTCCATGTCAGTCAACATCATCTTACTTGCCATTAGTCACATGTCTCCTCACTGGCTGTTGGTCAGTCAAGTTCACCTTACTCACAGTCATTAATCACCATCTCACTTGGTCATTCAGTGCCCAATTTACCTCTGGTCAAGGCTACCTCTTTCACCATCCGTTATAATACAGCATACTCTCACATGGTGTCAACGTCCCCTCATATTCTTGCTTGCCCATTGGTCAGTGTTACCTCATTCACTGCCCATCAATCAATTCAGACACCATCAATTAATGCCACCTCATGCCGTAAGTCATTACTCAATGCTGGGCCAATCATTGTAACACAATATCAGATCATTCAGTCAATCAACATCATCTTATATCTACATTCACCATCACTCAACATCTCAGTACCCCCCTTGCTCACCCCCCTCATCACTTGCAAAATCCTTACTCTTCCTTCTCCCCGCATTTGGCATTGCTACTCCCTATTCTTCATTGTTAATGTTTCTGCAGCTTCTTAATTACATTAATGTTAATTCATTCAGTTCAAAAGCTAATTCTCTGAT
>NC_142938.1:80648307-80650807 GCF_046866305.1 Octopus bimaculoides | reverse complement strand
AGGGTGACTCACTATCACCACTCCTCTTCTGTCTAGCCCTAATACCGCTCTCAAAATTGCTCAATGATGCACAGTATGGTTATAAAATATTTGATAAAAATATAAATCATCTCATTTACATGGATGATTTAAAGCTCTTTGCAAAAAATGACCAACAACTCAAAGGCCTACTAGCGATTGTTAAACAATTCAGTGATGACATCAGGATGCAATTTGGCCTTGATAAATGTGCAAAAGCTACCTTTATCAAAGGAAAAATGACAAATACATCTAATGTGAACCTTGACCAGCAAAATGTCATAAAAGAGTTAGAACCAGCGGAGAGCTACAAATACCTAGGGGTAATTGAAGGGGACAATATCAAGCACTCAGTGATGAGGGAAAGGATCAGAAGAGAATGTTATCGCAAGGTGAGAGCAATACTGAAGACAGAGCTGAACGCGAGAAACAGGATCGAAGCGATCAATGCTCTAGCCATACCAGTCGTGACTTACAGTTTCAACATCGTTAACTGGTCAATTACTGAAATATGTAATGTTGACAGAAAAATACGAAAACTGTTGACAATGCATAGAATGCACCACCCTAAGGCAGATATAGAACGTCTTTATCTGCCAAGAAAAGAAGGAGGCCGAGGACTTTTACAGCTGGCATTATCAATGAAGGTAGCCACAATTGGCCTAGACACCTATCTGAAAAACTCTGAGGACTGGATGCTAAAACTTGTCTTAAAATATGAAAGCAAGAAAGCATCTTACTCAGTAACAAAACAGGCAAAGGAATATCTAAGTGAATTCCAATTGCAACAAATTCAAGAATTAGACGAACTAGAAACACCTGCAGAAAAAGCTAAGCACTTGAAAACCCGTGCTAAAATTGCTGCCTTAGCTATTATGACTGAAAAATGGCATGGAAAACCTCTCAATGGCAAATACCCAAAGAGAGCGAATAATGCAGATATTGACAAAGCCCTTACCCACCAATGGTTAATGGCCTCTGGCTTGAAATCAGAAACAGAGGGGTTTATCATAGCAGCCCAAGATCAATGCCTACCTACAAAGAACTACCAGGCCAACATATTAAAGAACGGCAGCTCCCCATTATGTTGTATATGCCAACAACAAAATGAGACCATCGATCATGTTGTCTCCATGTGCAGTCTGCTTGCGCCTACAGAGTATCTCAACAGGCATGATAGAGCTGCACAATATATTCACTGGGTAATATGCAAAAACCTGGACTTGCCCCATGATAAAAACTGGTGGGAACACAAACCACCCCCAGTACTTGAAAATGATCACATTGCACTCCTCTGGAACTTCACCATTCAAACTGACAGAAAGATAGACGCAAATAGGCCAGACATCATACTGAAAGACTTCAGACAAAAATCATGCCTCCTCATTGATATGACTGTCCCAATCGATACAAACATATCTGTCAAGACCTACCAAAAACTGAGCAAATATAAAGATCTTGAAATAGAAATTAGCAAAATGTGGAATCTGAAGATGAAAACAATACCTATTGTCATAGGTGCCCTGGGAATGACAGCGAAACGGGCTGATTACTACCTAGATCAGATTCCAGGAAACCCAAAAATGGCTGAAGTTCAAAAAATAGTGCTCATGGGAACTGCCCATATCCTAGGTAAAATACTGTCTATGTGATCTCAAATTTTAAAGCAAACACATAATTTTCTTATGGTTTCTTAAACATTCACTTGAACAAAACTGTACAAATACAAATATATGGTACCCTAGGCATAACACCTACATGAACTTGTTATCTTTTGAGGTCTCTGGGTGAGACTTGGATCCAACTTGTACAAATGCAAAACAAAAGTCAAACATAAAATAATAATAATAATAATAATAATAATAATAATAATAATACCCAAGGCGCACAGAGCTGCACTCGGTAGTGAAGTGAAAGCACGTTATAAAAATAAAACTACTGAACAATAATAATAATAATAATAATCAGAGGGAATATGAGAGACGCCATGACAATATAGCAAGGCTTGTCCATTGGACACTTTGCAACAAGTATGGACTTGACAGAGGAAAAAAGTGGTACGAGCACAAACCCGAAGGCATCATCGAAAATGGTAATACAAAGATCCTGTGGGATTTTATGATTCAGTGCGACCATGAGATAGAGAATAGGAAGCCAGACATAGTCTTAATTGAGAAAGAAAGCAAACTATGCTGGATCATAGATATAGCATGCCCAGCTGACAACAAGGTATGCGATAAGGAAGAAAGAAAAGTTGAGATATATGACAGGTTAGCTTGGGAGGTTAAGCAGTTGTGGTCAATGAAAAAGATGATAGTGGTACCAATAATTGATGGAGCCCTGGGAATAGTGAGCAAAAATCTCAAGAAGAATGTGGAACAAATAGGGGCTGCAATAAGGGTGGAGCACTTGCAGAAAACAGCACTGCTTGGAACTGCTCAAATACTCTGGATGGTGCTCGAAAAATGAGAGGTGTTACCTT
>NC_142938.1:80640807-80643307 GCF_046866305.1 Octopus bimaculoides | reverse complement strand
AAATGGATGACCAATTATAGCACTTACTCAGTGAACCCATTTGTTTAGATCACCAGTGAACTAAACCCCACATATTCATTATATATATATATATATATATATATATATATATATATATATTGTGTGTGTTTATAAAATATTTACTTACACTGTCTTGTACATGTTTCATTAACAAAGAAGGATTATGAATTAATTATACAGAATGAAAGTTATATAATTCAATTGTATTGTCAAATCTTCAGAGATAACTTTCATTGATAACGTTACTGGATTAGCGACAGTGCTGTCAACAGTGGGTAAGCAATCCTAAGCTGTTTGCTTATCAGTAATGGCAATACTTTCAATTTATTCCGTAACAAACCAAATTGAAGTTATGCATCTCTGAAGATTTGACAAGGCAATTTGATTACATAATTTATATTCTATAATCAATAATCTCCCTTTGTGAATGAAACCTGTGGAAAATGGCATGACATAATATCTTATAAACAATGTTTCTGTTTTGTTTTGTTTCCTATATGCACTCCCTGACATGCCCAACCAATGATAAATAAACAGCCAGTCTATTTATATACACAACAATTTACATACTAATTTACATACCGTAAATGTTTAACACTTTATTTTAATAGCAGCAGCAGCCAATCAATGAGGATCTCAGACCAGACAACATCAAGGTATGATATGATACATGGAAGCCTACATCAGAGACATACAAACATTGCAAATTTAACTATTCCTCTGTAGGTGGACATAAGTTCTTATATAGGTGTGTATATATTCTTACATATATAGATGTGTATATATTTGTACATATATAGGTGTGTATATATTCTTACATAAATAGATGTTTATATATTCTTAAATATACACATCTAGGTATGTATATATTCTTACATAGGTGTGTATATATTCTTACATATAGAGGTGTGTATATATTCTTACATATATATAGGTGTGCATATATTTTTATATATATATAGGTGTGTATCTATATAATTCCTCTTTATACGTGTGTATATATTCATTTATATAGATGTGTATATATTCCTATATATGCAGGTGTGAATGTTTTCCCATATATCGGTGTTCTTTCTTTTTCTAAAATACACCATTTTGAGCGTGGTCGTTGCCAGCACCGCCTGACTGGCCCTCGTGCTGGTGGCATGTAAAAAGCACCCACTTTGGCATTAGGAAGGGCATCCAACTGTAGAAACTTTGCCAGATCAGACTGGAGCCTGGTGCAGCCTTCTGGCTTACCAGTCCTCAGTCAAACCGTCCAACCCATGTCAGTATGGAAAGCAGATGTCAGCCTATGATGATGAGGAGGAGGTGAAGTAAGCGAAAATGTCAGAGCAATTTTATCACAGAAACAGGAAGACTTAGATATTTGAAAAGATCTAGTAGTTTATTTTTAGATATAATCATTGAAAATGTTATGATTGAAAGTAAACATTGGAAACATTTCTTCAGCAAGTTAATTCCATATTTTCTTCCCCAAGAAATAAGATATGGGGTTTTAAAAATTTCCAAGTGATTTTAAGAGAACAATATTTTAAAGAATAATTTAAAATACAAAAACAAACCTAAGGATTTAATAATCATGAAAAGGTGGTGAAATATAATTTGAGTAGAGGGATAAGTATACCTTGTCAAACTTCTTCACATACTCTTGCACTCATATAAACACACATATAAAACTCGTGTGCAGATGTATTGAAATTTATTATTCATGTAACAATAATTGCAAAGGATATATATATATATATAGCTTTGGTTGTGCATAAACTTCATGATTTTTGTCTTTGCTTTATATGACTTTGCTCTTCGAAACTTATTCCATGTTGTTTCATCATTTTCCAAATTTTAAATATATTTAGAAAGTGAAGTTTATATTTGTTTCTAAATATATACCTGTGTTGATTGAAACAAAGTGTAAAAGTATTGAAAGCTAGCCACATATACACACTTGGTGTATTTATTTGTAAGTAACTGCGTTAATAAAATACATATTCAACTAAACAGTTATCATCTAGAAGATAGTTACTTCAGTTTTTAGAATTGCAGTTACTAGTCGTTGGGTTACTCATAGATTCAATGATAAATGTTTGAGAGATTGAGAGGTAATAGTCTTGAATATATAATCATATAAATTAGCAAAATCCTCACTAAACTAAAGAAGAAAAATATATTTCTTTTAGTAGGTTTGAAACATTTTATAACTATGTGAATATTGTTCTGTAGTTTAATTCAGATCCAAGCTGAGGATTTTGATATATTTTTGTCTAATTTGGCTTTGACAATACTAGTGTTGATGGATTTTATAAGATGGATGTGAGTTTTATGATCTTTGAATTCAAATAATGGTTTTTGTGATGTAAGGAGGTGCTGTTCTTTTGTCTATATCTAATTGTAATGTGTTTTTAACTGCTTTTTTTTTTTTTCCATATTTATCATATTCACGATGTTCTAATTTATCTTCTACTTAATAATTCAGTTA
>NC_142938.1:80635807-80638307 GCF_046866305.1 Octopus bimaculoides | reverse complement strand
TATATATATATATATATATATATATGTGTGTGTGTGTGTATGTGGGAAACCACAGATAATATACACATATGTAATGTAAAATGTTTAATTCAACAAAGATATTCCATCTTTTATTGCCTTGTATTTATTACATATAAATATTGATATTACATACAATAAATATTAAAAATCTATAAAAAGTGTTATTAAAAAAATCTGTCCATATATCAGATGTCTCCCACCCTCTTACTCTGTGCACACACACACACACACACATATGCAGGGTGCAATGGGTATATTGTCCCCATTTTATAATTTTTATTTCACACGTGTGCATCGTTTTTGACTTTGTCGACTACACAGAATAGTAGGGTCAGGTGGGCACCATCTGTGAGAAAAAGAACACCATTGACTCTGCCAAAAATTTGGAAACGAGATGCTGTGTTGCTTGGCATTCACATCAGAAGCTCCATTTCAGAGTGTTTGGATGTCAATCTGAGGACATGTACCGAGAGTGATAAAAATCAAATATCCAGTCAACATCATGGTGTTTGGAGTGATCACTGCTGATGGTGACATTATGCCTCCATTCATCTCCCCGCACGTCCTCAGACTCAAAGCAGAGGCCTACCTCAAGTGCCTGGAGGAGGTACTGCTGCCCTGGGTGAAGAGGGTGGCTGCTGGAAGACCCTATGTCTGGCAACAGGACTCTGCACCCTGCCACACAAGCAGGAGAACCCAGTCATGGCTGTCAGACAATTTCTGCGACCACATCACCCCTAACATCTGGTCACCTAACTCCCCAGACTGCAACCCCCCTGATTATTATTAATTTATCAACCCCAAAAGGATGAAAGGCAAAGTTGACCTCGGTGGAATTTGAACTCAGAATGTAAAGACATGAAATACCGCTAAGCATTTCGCCAGGCATGCTAACGTTTCTGCCAGTTCGCAGCCTTAATAATAATAATAATAATAATAATAATAATAATAATAATAATAATAATAATAATAATAATAATAAGAAGAAGAAGAAGAAGAAGAAGAAGAAGAAGAAGAAGAGGGGAGAGAGAGAGAGAGAAAGAAAAAGAAAGTGACAAGAAAGAAAGAGATTTACAACTGGGATTAAAGGAAAGACAAAAGAAGAGAAAAGGGAGCAAAAGGGAGAAAGAGAAAGAATGATAACAGAGGAATGATGACAAGGAAATAATAACCAAGGAATGATAGTGTGAAAGGAAAATATCTTCAAGAATTTCTTAAAAGTACAACAAACAAACAAATAAGAAACAAAAAAAGGAGTAAAAAACTGGAGGCCAAACAAGTAAAAGAAAGAAGGAAAGTAAAGTAGGGAGGGAGGAGAAAAGTGTATAATGGGTTTGGAGAGTGAAGAAAGTTGCACAAGGAAGATAAGGTAATCAAGGGAAAAGGTCAAAGAGATGAAAGATGAATTGACTCTTGCCAGTGTTTATCTAATTCTATGAAACCAAGAAGGATTTATCCACGTCTCTATCATTACCTATGTCTGTCTGTCTGTCTGTCTGTCTGTCTGTCTCTCCCCTTCTCTCTCTCTCTCTCTCTCTCTCTCTCTCTCTCTTTATTATCTTTCTATATTTATACATGTTCCTTTCTTCCTTTCTTTATTTCCTTCCCTATCCTCCCTCTCCCCCCCTCTCTCTTCCTCTCCCCCTCTCTCCCTCTCTCATCCTCTCCCTCTCTCCTGCTCCCCCTCCTTCCTTATCATTGATTCTCCAAGACTACAAGGGTGTCTTTGCTGACCTTTGAACACTAACGGTTTAACAGAAATGGTATTTTCACACAGAAGGTCAATAAGCTGCTAGAGTTTCTGTGGCTCCAAACACCACCCCTTGCTGCCCCACCCACGATTGCCATGACCACTGCCATCAGCATAACCACCATGGACATGACCAGAAAATTCATCACCATTGTCATCATCATCATCATCATCATCATCATCATCATCACCATCATCACTGCCACTATTATCCTTATCACCACCACCACCACCACCACCTTCATCACCCTTATCTCCTGAGTTTTCATCCTGCAGAAGTCAATATTCTTTTTTCTTTTTTTGCTACTCTTGGCACAAGGCCCAACATTTCTGGGTAGGGGGCCAATCAATTAGATCGACCCCAGTACGCAACTGGTACTTAATTTATTGACCCCAAAAGGATGAAATGCAAAGTCGACCTCGGCAGAATTTGAACTCAGAATGTAGACAGACAAAATACCGCTAAGCATTTTGCCTGTTGTGTTAACATTTCTGCCAGCTCACCACCTTAAAAATACTTTTCTGCTCTAGGCACAAGGCCTGAAATTTTGCGGGGTGGAGCCAGTCAATTTGATCAACCACAGTGTGCAACTGGTACTTAATTTATCAACCCCGAAAGGATGAAAGTCAAACTCAGAACGTAGCGATGGGCGAAATACTGCTAAGTACTTTGTATGGCATGCTAGCATTTCTGCCAGCTCACCGCCTTCCTACAGAAGTCAACATTGA
>NC_142938.1:80615807-80630807 GCF_046866305.1 Octopus bimaculoides | reverse complement strand
GTCATTGTACTTTGCAATTTTTGTGAGTTCATGTCTGGTTTTGCCATTTATGAAGCAGTTCAGAATCCACTTCTTATATGCAGGGTGTTTGGGTCATATTCGACAATTTGCATAAAAGCGGAACCCCCCCCCCCCCCCCCACAATATCTCATCCAAAAATAAAATTATCTTAAAAAATAAAAATAATATCAACAAGATTATGGCTGGGAGAGTTTAGTCAAAGTAGTCAGGTTCAGCTTCCAGCACAGATGCAAAATGGCTCTGGAAGAACCTGGCACATGCATTCCTAACTGTGTCTGAAAAGATCTTAGAAAACTTCCTTGATCTTGGTGACCAACTCAGATTTTGGTGTTGCAGACAGAGCAGTTGGTGTCTTTCTCGACCATACCCTACACATAATAATCCATGGGATTACAGTTGGGGCAATTAGGTGGCCAGAAATTGGAACTGATGAAGTCGCAGAAATTCTCTGGCAACCACTTTTGACTCTTTCCTGAGGCATGGCAAGGAGTTGAATCCTGCTGCCATACATATGGCCATCCAGCAGCAACCTTCTCCAGCCAGGGTTTGACCACAGTCTTAAGCAGCTTTAGATAGTCATCTGAATTGAGCCAAAGGCCATGTTCAGAGACGTGGGGTGGCATGACATCACCATCATCAGAGACACACCCCAAAACCGTCAGAGTTTTATATGTGAAACACCACATGGATTGTAGGCAAATTACCTGTTGTTCTGGGTGTTGTGTTACTGGTTCTGGCAAAATTATTTTCATCTGAGAAGAACCAGAACATCCTTGGCTCAACAAGACAACTTAGCTTGTTTAGGAGCTTCTTTGCCTTCGTCAAACGGTTCTCCTTGGCCTTGGCTGTCGGAATTTGTCCATTGTACTTCTTGCATGAGTGTTTGTTTGCAAAGGTCCTCATTCAGGGCCAGTTTCATGGTGGTGATGCTATCCCCCATCTCTCACATCAAAGCCTGGATTCTCTTGCTTAGATCTTCCATCATCTTGTGCTGCTACTATTGGATGAATTCTAGTCAGAACGCCTGTTATGTCCCTTTCTGCTGGTCACAGTGTTGTAGTCTCTGTTGCAGCTATCCTTGTCCCTTCCCACAGCCTTATAGTATTCACAGAGCATTGGGCAGTAGTCTTGATGCTGGCATTTTGACACCTGCCTTAAATCATCATGAAGCAAGTGATTTTCAGTCCTCTATATCAGCTAATTTGTTTTCAACTTCAACTTTGACCTTTATGCTCTCAATGCCATTGACTTTTCACCAATACATCAAGCTATTCCAGATAAAAAGAGACATAAAAATCGTCAAATTTAGTCTGAACACCCTGTGTGTGTGTGTGTGTGTGTGTGTGTGTGTGTGTGTATATATATATATGTACGTGTGTGTTTTCAACTGGTGTGCAGACCAGTTCAGGAGCATTGAACTTGGCAAGAGTTTGCCTGTGTCTCAATATTTCCACTCCATCGACTACATTGTTTAACACCTCTTGGTCTTAGGCTTGGACCCCAGCCCTGGATCTCCACCAGCCACCTCCAGAGGAAACATGTGCTTATCTTCTCCCTCTAAACTCACATGCACTTTGGTGTAATGTTCACTTTCTTTATACAAAGTAAATTACTGGTAAGATAATTACTTTTAGCTTCTCTGTAAATCATGGACATTGTCTGCTCTGTTTATTACATTTATTGATTTTAGCAACAATGCTCTAGTTTATTAGTGGAATAGATACACTACAGTCATTAAGTCTCCATATAAATTTGGATAATAAAGTCATATTATATTTTCTTCTATTCTTGAGAGAAACTATAAATTGTGTGCATCTTTTCTTAAAGATGTTTCCTGTGAGACTAATACAAGTTTTTATTGTTCCATCTACATTGGCAATGTCTCTATACCAGTTTATTCTAAAGGCATTTGTTGATTAAAGTACAGTGTTTAGGGGATCTGAGGCTTCATCGTAGGTAGTGTGGTGGGGGTTTACTTAAATTGTTTTTTCCATTGTGGTTGAAAATTTGGGAACATTTATATTAGGGAACCCACCATAACTTGCTTTAACAGCATGTCTGTTGAGTATTATATATATTTATATATATATTCTTTTTCTTCTTTTCTTCTTTTACTTATTTCAGTCATTTGACTGTGGCCATGCTGGAGTACCACCTTTAGTCGAACAAATACATACATACATACATACACACACACGCACACACACACACACACACACACACACACACACACACACACACACACACACACACACACACACATATATATACATACAATTGGATTCTTTCAGTTTCTGTCTACCAAATCCACTCACAAGGCTTTGGCTGGCCTGAGGCTAAAGAAGACAATTGCCCAAGGTGTCATGCAGTGGGACTGAAACAGGAACCATGTGGTTGGGATACAAGCTTCTTATCACACAACTACTCTTGCACCTATATATATGTGCACACACAGAGACACACACACACACACACACATGTACTCACACACACACACACACACACACACACACACACACACACACACACACACACACACACACACACACACACACACAAAGAATAAGGATATGAATAAGAATAAGAATGATTACTTAATGGTTTATAGCCGTTATCTCAACATGTATTTCTAATCGGTATAACTTTACTACCTCTGAAGAGATTCTTCTTATAATGATTTTAATTTTATAAATTAATTATCTAAATATTTCTGAATTGAAACAGCTGTCAGAGATGTTGTCAGATGTATATATATATATATATATATATATATATATATATATATATATATATATATATATATATATATATATATATATATATATACACAGGGTGTGAAGGATAAATTGTTGCCATTTTATATTTGTAATTTCACGCATGCGCATTGTTTATTTTTGATTTTGTTGACTACACAGTGTAGAAGGGTAAGTTGGGCACTGTCTGTGAGTAAAACAGCACCATGATGCAATTCTCTCTACCAGAAATTTGGAAACAACGTGCGGTACTGCTTGGCATTCCCACCGGAAGCTCCAATATGAATAATTCAGAGTGTTTGAGTGTGAATCTGAGGACAGTGCAGTGGATTCGGAAAGAGTTGGATGAGTCTAATGATGATTACGAAGGTAGGGCAGCTCGGAAAACTCCCTCTGATTGTTCTGATGAGAAAAGAACTTTTGAATTTGTTGATGAGATCCAGACCATGATTGACAACGATCCCTCCCAGTCAATCAAGTCCATTGCCAGGGACACAGGAGTGTCTGAGTTTCTTATCAGGTGGGTAATACATGAAGACATTCAGTATTCCTCGTACAACATGAAAAAGGACCAATCTTTATCCCGAGCCATCAAGGACAAGAGAAAAGACCATGCTAGGAAGCTTTTGAACAAACTCAAGTATTCCCTCCAACCGAACATGTTTTGGCTTTTCTCACATAAGAAAAAATTTTCAGTCAGGATCAGATGGTGAACACATAGAGCAACCGTTGGCCTACTGTGTCCTCAAAACATGTACCAAGAGAGATAAAAATCAAACATCCAGTCAACATCATGGTGTTTGATGTGATCACTAGTGATGGGAACGTTATACCTCCATTCATCTTCCCACATGGCCTCAGACTCAACACAGTGTCAACACAGTGGCCTACTACAAGTGCCTGGAGGAAGTAGTGCTGCCCTAGTTCAAAAGAGAGGCTTCTGGAAGACCCTATGCCTGGCAACAGGACTCTGCACCCTGCCACACAAGCAGGAGAACCCAGTCATGGCTGTCAGACAATTTCTGCGACCACATCACCCCTAACATCTGGCCACCTAACTCCCCAGACTACAACCCCCTTGATTATTATGTGTGGAGCACAGTTGAATAAGAGACCAATGAAACTCCTTGTAACACCAAAGATGAACTGAAGGCAAGGATTATGGCAAACAAGGAGACCATCCAGAAATGTTGCAGTAGATTCTGAAATCATCTGGGTGCCGTGGTTGAAGCCAATGAAGATTTTATGGAATAAATTTACTCTTTAGTGTTTCAAGATATTTTTATGTAATTTTGGTAAATATATCTGTTAAAATGAAATGTCAGTGTTATTTTAATTTTTGTGTAATTTAGATGACAATTTATTCACTGCACCCTGTATATATATATATGCATATAAGAGTGTAAGCACAAATTTATATATATATATATATATATATATATATATATATATATTTATATAAAGGGCATTATTACAGAAAAATAATAATGCCACACAGTGGACTTCTCAAAATAACCACATTTAGTACCTAATGCGAGGAAAAACAACCAACAGAAGATGACCAACTTTCTTTTAAATAAACTTAACTGTGTATCGACCGATTTCGTGATTACTAGAATGAATCTAGATTTCGTTCATCAGCACAGTATTGTCCCAAAAATATATATACATAAACAGAATTCTCACCTCACCAAAAACGAACACACTACGTATCCGACAGAGTAAAGGGAATGAAGTTTATCTGTATATATCTTCATCAAAGAAGCGGGAAATACTTCCGGGTTGTTTTTGGTGTATATATATATATATATATAGATATATATATATATATATATATATATATAAATATGCATGTGCAAATATATATATATAAATATATATATATAAATATATATATATATATATATATATATATATATATATAAAACCATGCTACATGGCAGTGAAACATGGGCTGTAACTGCTGAGGACATACGTAAGCTCGCAAGGAATGAAGCCAGTATGCTCCGCTGGATGTGTAATGTCAATGTGAATACCCGTCAGAGTGTAAGTATCTTGAGAGAAAAGCTGAACATTAGAAGCATCAGTTGTGGCGTGCAAGAGAGACGATTGCGCTGGTATGGACATGTGGTGAGAATGGAGGAGGATAGCTGCGTGAAAAAGTGCCACACCCTAACAGTTGAGGGAACCCGTGGAAGAGGTAGGCCCAGGAAGACCTGGGCTGAGGTGGTGAGGCAAGACCTTCGTACATTGGGCCTCACCGAGGCGATGACTACGGACCGAGACCTTTGGAAATGGGCTGTGCGTGAGAAGACCCGGCAAGCCAAGTAAGATCGTTGCCAGTGCCCCTGGACTGGTTCTTGTGCGGGTGGCACATGAGATGCACCATTTTGAGCGTGGCCGTTGCCAGTACCGCCTGACTGGCTCCTGTAGGATTTTCGAGCGAGATCGTTGCCAGTGCCCCTGGACTGGCTTGTGCGGGTGGCACATAAAAGACACCATTTCGAGCGTGGCCGTTTTCGTGCGGGTGACACGTAAAAGCACCCACTACACTCTCTGAGTGGTTGGCGTTAGGAAGGGCATCCAGCTGTAGAAACTCTGCCAAATCAGACTGGAGCCTGGTGTTGCCATCCGGTTTCACCAGTCCTCAGTCAAATCGTCCAACCCATGCTAGCATGGAAAGCGGACGTTAAACGATGATGATGATGATGATGATATACACACACACATACACACACACACACACTCACACATATATACATATACACATACATGCATAAACTCGTTGAAAATTTTGTATGAGGTAACAAGAAATATTGCATTCATAAAACATAAGTTTGATATTGTTTTCTTATTTCTTTAAATTTTGACCACAAAATATCTTTTTTTCATGCATTGAATGATGTTTAGAAAATTAACCCTTGACATTGTCGAGCTCTGAAGGCCAACTGGAAACATTGAACATTCAAACCTTTTGCTAAACATTGTCTTTGATTTTTTTTGTCTACTCTGCTAATCTTTCATTAATACAATGCTTCCAGATACTGTGTATTAGATTTTAAATATGTATTACACGAAGCCAGCTGATTTGAAATAATGTATTTGCTTTTATTTAACTATTTTTTTTTTTTATATTCATGCAAAAAGAGAAAAAAACAATAGGAACATTTGATTTAGCTATGGAAATTACTTAACTATCAGGCAGTTGGCAACAATGTTGAAGAATGCTGATTTATCAGGTGGAAAGTTTGGCAAACTGCTGCTACTAGAATTGAGATTTTGAAGTTTGTTTTAGTCTTTGGGATGCAACAAAAACAAGGACAGTTTGTATTCTGAACTTTATTCAATTTTTGAAAAGGAATTTCTGTGGTCAAGAATTTTTATAAGCAGAAAAGAAAGGTAAAAATTAGAAGTGCTTTTGGCTTTCTTCTCTCTCTGATCTATCTATCTATCTATCTATCTATCTATCTATCTATCTATCGGTATATATATATATACATATACAATTGTCACTAAATGTGACTAGGGTGTAAGGAAACACCTACATTGCTAAAAATAAGAGCTAAAGCACTCTAATGCAGTAGTTAATGCACATGAATAAAAATATATACACTAACAGGGATCTTAATCCAAAAAATGCTGATATCAGTTTTGGCAATTTCCATTGCCTCGTCAGTTAAGCCCACTTGATTGTTTGGTTCTTTCCGAGCCTGCTTCGCTATTAGTATTTATGTTTTCTTTAGCTTTTAGCAATGTAGAAAGTTTTACAAAAAAAAAAACCTTTATATTTCGAGTGCAATGACATACATTTCAGCTAAACACCATGGACGAAGGAAAAACTGACATGGTGTTCTACCAAAAATCAGCTTGCTGGGACCTCTTCATCCATTACAAGTCAGCCTTCTCCATCAGGGCTAAGGTAAGCTATGTACATGAGTAAATAGCTCAGATACACAAGAGATGCAGTGACAACATCAGTCAGGACACATGTTGCTCAGTTCCTAGCAAATATCAAACCTAATAAATACACTTTTACAGGGATTTTTAAAGAAATTCTTTTTATATATTTCTCTTATACTTTGCTTGATGTATCTGTGAATTTCTATTCATCTTATTTTTCAGAATGTATAAACCTTATTATTGTTATGGTCTTTGGTCTTTGTGTGGCACCAGATAGATTATCTTGTGCTGGAGACAGGTCAGATAACATTAATGTAGCTATAAATTTTTGCCAAATTTGTGCCAAATTTTTGCCAAGCTGAAAGTGATTTTAATAATTATACCATTTTTCTTGTTTTGTCAATGTCAGTATAGCCAAGGCATAAGATCAGCTGTTTACCTTTATCTAACCACTCCTACTGATTCTGAAACTAAGATATCTTTCTCTGATTTTGCTGGCTTGAATGTAAGTACAATCGATTTCTGCTACTGAGGTAGTTCAGTGACCTGAAGACATGGCAAGCTTTTTGTATGATGTAATATATGTATAATCAATAATCTGCCTTGCTACCGAGATATATGTATCATAGATTCTATGGCTACCGTCCATTCTTTTCTCTTTATTGCATATATTTCTGCATACTGTATGTAACATATGTTACTAGAATCAGAATTATGAAGTACTTGCTATCTTTTCAAAATTGCTCCAAATTTGTAACAGAAGAATGAGATATTATTAATTGATTAATTAACTAATTGATTTATTAATGTTCCCGCAGAGTATTCTACTAGCCAGTGACATGCTGGAAGCTACAAAACTAATGATCATGATTGATGCGATCCTAATCAACTGATATATATATATATATATATATATATATGTGTGTGTGTGTGTGTGTATACATATATACACTTAGAATACTCACAGAGACTAACATCAGTCGAGTTCTTTGACGTAAACTAAATTTACACACTAAATCCTGTAGACCCTTCTAAAAGATCCTATAAAGCTCTCTATAAGAAATCCAAATTAAAAACTCACTTTAATACAAGACTTGCTGCCCCATCTCAGTAATAAATGCCAATAGGATAATCGTGAACCTATTTTCAATTGAGTAGATTCTATAGAATGGTCCCTTGATACAACAATGTTCTCATGGTGAAAGTATTTCATGAGAAGATTAATTATATACCTAACCCAGAGCCCCAAAGAAGAAAATGGCATTGTAAAATCATTTGGTTCTTCTTTTGCTCATTAAAGGCAAAGAATTATGTTGGTAACACAAAAGGAAATGAGAATGTTGCACATATAAATTGTCAATAAGGTAGTTGATACTGAATGAAGGGAAACTGAATCAGCTGTCTCTGCTCTAGAGGTTAGCAATCACCAATAGACATTTTAGAGCTTGTTTGAGCCAGCATTAGTTTATAAAAAAAGACAACATCAACAACAACAGCAACAAAAACTTTCATAGTCATAACAACAAATACAAGAGCAACAATAATAAGAACAAGAACTGAAGTGGTACGCATACTGATCTAGTAAATGGTTTAAGATGTTGGCTGGTTTACTAATAGAAAATTGTTTTGTTAGTCATAATCTTTGATTGGAATTTAGACTGCAATTCCATTAGTTGAATGTAACACAATGTTCATGGTCAAAGGAGATGATGTTGATATTGGCAAAATTATGCCCATTACAATAATATATTTGCATTGATTTCAAATTTGAATACAATCAAAGTTTAATCCAAAGAAAACTTAGCTTTGTAATGAGTGTTGCAATGGTGAGGCTAAGTAGAGTAAATAAAAGTACCATTTCCATAAAGTCAAAGGACTTTGTGTATATGTAACAATAACTATCACTGCAGAACAATGGCTACTTACATCTTCGGCGCAGAACACTCTTTGAACTGGTTTCCGGTTTAGAGCGCTACATTGGTGCACATAAGCATCATACGTATTCTGCAAACAAAGCAAAATCAATAAGACAAACAAAGTTCTTTTGTTAACCAAAAGTATAATAATTAGTTGAAATGTGATGTAGCAAATCAGAAGAATGGCTACTCAGAGCAGTTGAATACATGGAGGAATTCTTTGGAATAGCCTGGTTTCTTACTTTGGTTGAAGGACATGTTTCATAGGGGAAAATATTAATGAAGAAATCAATTCTATTTGTAGTTATTTATTCTCTTGACCATAACACAATTGTATAAGAAAGTTGATCATGTTGGTTGCAGTTGAATGCTTTAAGACATTTAGTCTGGGACTCTGCCCTTTTGGGGTCTTTATTAAGGGAGGAGACCTGTTACATCTTCTTTTGAGAAATATTGATTTCTACATTACTACAAGGCTTCGAATTTGGAGATGAATGTATTTGATTAGATACATCGACCTCAGTATTCAGCTGGTATTTACTTTATTCATTCCAGAAAGATGAAAGGCAAAATCGACCTTGTTGGGATTTGAACTCAAAACATGAAAGCACACAACTCATTACTGTACACAAGTTTGTCTGCCACTCTTCTGATTCTGCCGATTAAGAGTGATGACTTACTGAGGTTCAGTGCTAAACATTTTTATAGAGAAGGCAGTTAGTCGACTGAATAAAACACATCACTGATATTTATTTCATTGAAGGAAGGTAAGGTTAAGTTGATCGTCTGGAGAGATTTGAAACTGAAGATTGAGGCTAAACAAAATACTGATAGGCAGTTGGTATGGCACTACTATTCCAGCTACTTCCTTGGGTTATACTTTTGAGTAATATTCCTTAAGAGCGTTACATGTAACATAATGTTCAGTTTTATTTTCCAGGTCTTAAGGGATGCTTAAAAAAAAAAAAAAGTGTTTTAATTGTGTGAAACTGAAGAGAGACAAAACCCTCCCTGGATGAATTTCCATAGCAGAAGATTCTGAACAGATAAGTCAATGAAGAGGATACAGAATAAAGTGCTCTGCCTAAAACTATAACAAAAGGTCATCAATGCATTTGAGATGCTGGTTGATGAGTTTCCTGTTCATCATCCTGTCACCTAAGATAGGGCAGGCAATTTCAAAACAAGGGGTCAACAAGGGGGCTTCTATATAGTCATTCCATGTTTTAGAAACAGCAGCTAAATCTCCCTAAACCAAACCCTGTCATCAAAAAACAAAAAAGGACAGAAAAAGTTTCATACAGTATCTTCAATACATCATAATACAAAAAAAAAGAAAAAAAAGATCAACCAGGTGGTCACAGCTGGAATGCCTTTAATCATGTCTGCTCATCTAGAGCTGATTTGGAATTAAACAACAACAGCATATGATGATCATTAAAAATTTGATTAAACTCTTAATTAAATTTCTTTAATTGGAAGCTTGTATTTCAACAACCTAAACTCTGTAATTATTAATCTCAGCAGGTAAACAGTGTGATGTATTGTAGAGTGCAACACTTTTTAAAACACCATCCAATATAAACCAAGAAAGGAATCCTGGTTTGGTCATGAGTCTATTAAAATAGCAGTCGAATCTCTCTTCAATTACACTCTACTCTCATGAAAAAAAAAAGCAGCATTGTATAATGTACTCCAAGATGTATCTAGAATGTCTGGTCAATCAGAATTTATGTCACAATAGCATATTCAATGTAAAAAAAAAATTATATGAATGGAAAAGAGAAAAAAGAATACATATTACAGTGTATAATGAATGGTCTTTGGAGAGAGTAAATTGTTTGTGTCTCAGAATTTCACATGCAGATGTTTATTCAGGTAATCAAAAGACGATTCTCTATTAGGCTGGCCTATGAGTGTGAGAAGGGGATATTGCACCATTTGTCGACTGCATGGATATATATATATATATATATATATATAGATGCATATATATATATATATATATTGAGAGAAAAGGTCGTTAGAATTTTGGAAAAAATCTTTTTATTTCTTTATTATTATTAGTGCTTTATTTGACAAGTTTGAGAAATGAATGAAAGTGTTAATAATAAGGAAGAAATAAAAAGATTTTTTTTCCAAAATTCTGACGATCTTTTTCTCAATATTCAATTTCTGTACACCACACCTAACACTGTTTATATATATGTGTGTATATATATATATATATATATATATATATATATATATATATTATATATATATAAATGTATACTATAAATATAATATATTAATAAATATATAAATATTATGAGCAAATGTATATATACATATATATATACATACATATATATATATATATATATATATATATATATATATATATATATATATATATATATATAACTATATATACATATATTTATACATATATACATACCTATACACACACACATACATACATGCACATATAGATGAATTAGTAGTAACAAAAGCAGTTTTAGTATCAAAGGCAATCTTTATATCCAGCTTAACATGGATGTCTTGTTAGAATGGCAAATGCTATGTTATAAGCATTGAGTGATCCTCTCATATAGGTGCATAGTACATAAATAGATATATGTATCAGCACATAAAATACTGAGAAATGATATTTTAAATGACTCAATGACAAGATTAGTATACACACATACATATTTATAAATACCTATTTATAAAATTTTGTCTTCAGCTAACTGGATCCTATAAAGGAGCTGTTGTGGTAGCAGACCACGAAACATAGTTGAAATTCCTCAGCATAAACATTTAAACTATAGGGAGGATTGTGCCATATAGTTTTTAGTTTCGTATTTTTGTATTTATGAATACAAGGCCAGGAGTTATTGTTTAAATCAATATCAGTGCTTGGTTGTTGCTTTATTCTATCAACCATTGGAGGACATAAAGAAAAGGTGATCTTGATGGAATTTGAACTCAGAACATAAAAAAAAATGCAACTAAATACTGCAAAGTCCATTCAAATGATTCTGCCAACCACCCAAGATATCATTGTAATAACGAGCAACGTAATTAAAAGATTCCATGGCTAAAGATATGCTGAGTATATGACTATGGCTGTTAATAAGTATTTGTAAGGATTGCCAGCAGATGTTTAATATTAATGTGCCACAATTTCTCATTGAGTTTGCAATAAGAGCAGTATTTATGGATAGCAAAGTCTAAAGTTATATCTGATAAATTGATGACCCTCAAATGCATTTCAATTGTAATAAAGATCTGCTTCAGTTGCTTCTGTTCCTTTTCACACAGAATCAATGAAATAACATCTCAAGATTTTTCAAATTGTTATGAATAGACGTAGCTACTACATGTTGGCACATGGTAATAAATAAACATGTAACATGTTTTCTATTGAATACTTTTTATGATGTTTGTGAACAGGTAGTCACCAACCACTATAATTACACACACATGCATCCACACAGTTACATATGTATACATGTATGTGTGTGGATGGAAAAATATATTTATGTGTGTGTGTGCTTGCATGTTTGTATAAATGTGTATCCAGCATCATCCTCATTTAGCATATATTTTCCATGCTGGCATGAGTTGGACTCTTTGACAAGAGTCAGTCAGCTGGAGAGCTGCCCAGGCTCCAGGTCTGTTTTAGCAGGGTTTCTACAACTGGATGCCCTTCCTAATGCCAACCACTTTACAGAATGGCACTGGGTGCTTTTTACGTGGCACTGGCACTGAGGAGTCCACAAGATGGGGGATGTTCAGCTGAAGTGGGATCCAATGGACATACTTGTATGAAAGAACAACCACATATTTACTTAGTTTGGCAGGTCTTCTCAAGCACAGAAACTGCTAGAAGTCTTCGTCCCCTGTTGTTCTCTCTGTGAAGCCCAACATCTGAAGATTCTTTCTCACTACCACATCCCACATCTTCTTGGGTCCACCTCTTCCACACATTTCCTCTACAATTAAGGCTCGGCACTTCTTGATCCAACTGTCTTCATTCATACACAAATTCATACAACAATATTCACTTGGAAAATTACTATTTTTAAATCTCACAACGAGAGATATTCAGCAACAGTACTTTGTAGTAAAGATTGTCTGCCAACACAACATGGCAGTCCTGGTTTAGGATGAATGTTGCTGTAATTTAGCCCCAGGAGACATTGTCTCCAGCTGGCTGTACAACACAGTATTCACATCTATATATTTAGGGTGCTCTGTTTGTTATAGTGGTGAGTGTTCTATTTGATTTGATCAATAAAACAGCCTACTCATGAAATTAATGTGCAAGTGGCTGAGTGCTCCACAAACAAATGTGCCCTAAATGTAGTTTTCAGGAAGATTCAGCATAATACACTGGGTGTAACAAGGCTGGTGCTTTGAATTACAGGTATGACTCATTTTTGCCAGCTGAGTGGACTGGAGCAATGTGAAATGAAGTGTCTTGCTCAAGGACAAAACACACCACTGGGAATTGAACTTATGACCTAACAGTTGTGAGCCAAATACCCTAACCACTAAGCCATGGGCGAGAATCCTAAAGGACTCCCTCGAACCAAAGAACATCTTTAACTTCAGAACTGAGATTTTCAGGATGTTACTGCTAGCCTTTTGGAGCCCACAAGAGGGTGGTACAGCTGGAAATCAATAGCCGATGGCCAAGGGAGATAACCCCCATTGTTACCTTTGAGTAGGGCAGCATTTCCTCCTCCATATTTTTAAGAGGTCTTGGGCCAACAGGTTTTGGGAACTGAGGACACACCATAAAGCTAAACCCTTTATGGATGGGAAACCTAAGGTAATCCCATAAACTGGCCTTCCCCATTTTTAATATATATATATATATATATATATATATATATATATATATATATATATATACATATATATCATCATCATCATCATCATCATCGTTTAACGTCCGCTTTCCATGCTAGCATGGGTTGGACGATTTGACTGAGGACTGGTGAAACCGGATGGCAACACCAGGCTCCAATCTAATTTGGCAGAGTTTCTACAGCTGGATGCCCTTCCTAACGCCAACCACTCAGAGAGTGTAGTGGGTGCTTTTACGTGTCACCCGCACGAAAACGGCCACGCTCGAAATGGTGTCTTTTTTGTGCCACCCGCACAAGCCAGTCCAGTCCAGTCCAGTCCAATGTGTGTGTATGTTTGTATATATACGCAATGAGCAATATAATGTTTTATGCCACTATAACATGGGTGTTCTATAAAGGCCACAGGTTGTGTGTTGTTAACTAGTTGGAAAAGACATTTTCCTGGGGTTAGAATGTAATAACATAGTTCTTTACAGAACAGCCATGTTACAGAAGCAAAAATAAAACGTTACTACACACACACACACACACACACACACACACACATACACAGGTAAATATATATATGTATATAAACACACCTGCTTACAATATTTATTTATGCATATGTTGATAAATACAAGGAAAATACGTCTGTGAAGGTAGGTTAAGCTACACAAGTGAACTACAAACAAACTAATAAGAGAAAGAAAGGGACAATTAAAGAAGGAGAGAATGACTGGTACAAAGGATAAATAAAAGGGGGAGGACCCAACCTTTAGCTCAGTTGACAAATTTTCATCTTGTTTAAGAAGTTTTCGGATTGACTCTTGCCTCAAGACACTAAACAGAGGTCCAGATCCAGTGCTACCTGACAGAAGGAAACAGAAAAAAAAAACAACATGAAATCGTTTTAGCAATGGCAGGTAACTAATGAAATGTTGTTCTTTAACTAAAATAACCAGAATGTTGTGAGTTAAAGAATTTGCTTGTTGACATTCAGCTGAGACGCCTTCATGTAGAACAGTAAAATGTATCACAGATTCGTTGGATGTGCATCTCTTATGCTGTAGTTGTCTTCTATATCGATATAAAAATATGATCTAATCTGTGTCCATACGACAAGATCATGAGATCCATCCTTGCCATTCTTGTGGGGTTGAATTAATTACTTCATTGCCCATGTTTTTCTTATATCCATAAGCTTGCAACTGTTCAAATTATGTTGTGTCAATCTCACTGCTTCGTTTTTCATTGGCCAGCAAAGGCCATGGGTACTGCCCCTTCTTTATCACCAAACCATAAAAACAAAAAGGAAGGAGATATATCTTTCTCTCTGTGTTTCTCTCTTTCTCTTTCTCCATTTTTTTCCTCTAAACCCTTTCTGTCGAAGAGCATAGGCTCGAAACATCAAAAGACTTTTCCATTCTTCCCGTGTGTCAAACTAACACGCTTGTTGTTCCCTCACCTGTCTTTGTCTTTTGTTTTCTGTAAATTTGAACCATACATACATACACACAGGCATATACATACATACAAACATACATACATACATACATACATACA
>NC_142938.1:80598307-80605807 GCF_046866305.1 Octopus bimaculoides | reverse complement strand
TTCTAAGGGCTCCTTCTTTGCTCCTTGTTTTCTATGTAAACCTTGAAAGTGATGTAGTATTTTCTCAGTGATGATACTGGAGCAAGATGCTGGTGAAGGAGACTATTGAAGACTGTGTAAGTCTTATGTTGATGTATTGTTGAGTCAATGATGATAGATGTGTGGTCAAAGTCCCAATCAGAAATATGTAAGCAAGAAAAGTAGCCAAACTGTCAAGGATGGTCAATGAGATGCTAAAAATATTCCATGAAGTAGAGGCAGCGATTGTCATTCAGGTAACACAGGGAAGTGTGTGTGTATTTGTGTCAGGGAGTGAGTGAGTGTTGTGTTTGTCAGTTTTCCTGACTCTGTAATTCTCTCTCTCTCTCTCTGTCTCTCTTAATCTTGCTTTATTTTTTTTTTTATCTAAACCCACATCATGTATTTATCTATTCATCTAACAGCCACCTGTACATCTATCTATGTGTGTAACAGTCGGCCTACAAACTTATCTACTTACCTATCTATCTATCTATCTATCTATCTATCTATCTATCTATCTATCTATCTATCTATCTATCTATCGGTCTATCTGTCTCTATCTATCTATCTATCCATCCGTCTGTCTGTCTGTGTCTCCCTATCTATCTATCTATCTATCTATCTATCTATCTATCTACCTATCTATCTATCTATCTATCTATCTATCTATCTATCTATCTATCTATCTATTTATCGCTCTCTCTCTCTCTCTCTCTCTCTCTCTCTCTATCTATCTATCTATCTATTTATCTCTTTATCTCTCTCTCTCCCTTCTCTCTCTATCTCTCTATCTATTTAGCTATCTCCCTCTTTACAATCTCTATGCATTTCTGCACCTTTCCTCCCTATCCACTTCTCTGTATATCTATATTTACCTATCCATCTATTGACCTATTTAGCTATTTCTCTCTCTCTTTCTCTCTTCCCATCTGTCTACCTGTCTATCTTCACTGTCTGCTTGTTTGTCTGTCTCTTCCTCTCTCCCTCCCTCCCCCCTCTCTCTATCTCTCTCTCTCTCCTTCTCCCTCATTCTCTATGCATCCCTCTTACAATTTCTTTAGTTATCTGCCATTTGCCCATCAATATTTCTATATGTCTGTCAGTCTGTCAGTCTTCCTGTCTGCCTGTCTTCTTAGACGTCTGTCTGTCTGTCTGTCTGTATGCATGTCTACCTGTAAATTTGTCTGTATATCAGTTTGTCTGCCTGTCTGCCTTTCTGCCTGTCAGCCTGTCCGTCAGTCTGTCTGTTGAGGCAACAACAAGAATGGAGTTTAGTCTGCTGGTATTTTTGTAGGTCACAGTGTAGCATACTAGCATCTGGTGCTGCTACTAACTGCTGCAAATGGTGCAACTAGTAGTGGGGTGGGGGAGTGGGGTGGCGGCGGTGGCGGTTGCGGTGGTGATGGCGGTGGTGGTGGTGGTGGGGGTGTTAGTGCAGTAGCAATGGTGGTGGTAGTAGTAGTAGAGGTGATGGGGGTAGCAGTAGTGATGGTGATAGTAGTAGTAGTAGTAACAGCAATAGTGGTAGTTGTAGTAACGGCATTAGCAGTAGTGGTGGTAGTTATACTGGTAGTGGTGATAGTAGTAGTGGTGGTGGTGGTAGTTGCATGGTGGTTGTGGTGATGATAGTGCAGAAGCAGTGGTGGCAGTAATAGTGGTCGTGGTGGTAGTTGTAGTAGTAGTAGTAGTGGTCGTGGTGATGGTTATGGTGATCGCATTAGTGGTAGTACTCATTATAGTGGTGGTTGTAGTAGTGGTGGTAATTGTGGTAATGGTAGTAGTCACAGTAGGGGTGGCAGTTGTTTTACTAGTAATGGTGGTAGTATTAGTAGTCGAAGTGATGCCAGTGGTGACCATCCCATCTGTTGTCTACTGGCAAGGAGCCAAGAACTACATCATCCAAGATGTCCTTCTGTCTTTCTCAAGGATGTGGTTTTGAGGGAGACTCAGTTGCTATTTCTAGCAAGTCAAGGGACTTGCTAGAAATAGAGGTTCCCAGGATTGATATTTTGCCATTTGTGGTATTGCGTGATTGTCACAAAGGGGCTGGTGGTGGTGGTAGTGGTTTTTAATGATGATGATGGTGGTTGTGGTGGTGATGGTAGCGATGTTGATAATGGCGATGATGGTGGTGGTGGTGGTGGTGGTGGTGGTAGTAATAATGATGATTATAATAAGCAATAATGAAAGAAGTATTATTGGTTGTACTCGTATATATATCTATATCTATATATCTATATCTATCTATATATATCTATGTACATACATATATATACAACAGTAGTTGTAGTGAATGGTAAAGTTCTTATATACTGGAGGTGGTACTATGGATGGCGGCAGTGGTTTGTAACTGCAGTGATGTGTAAATGTCAGACTGCAGTGCAGAATTACTACACATCCAAACCTCCGCCGCCTTCATGCCGTTCCTACAGAACTCACCAATCGTTACCATTGAATCAATAAATTGGAAAAAAAAAAAAGAAAAGGTTTTTGTGTTTTTTTTTATGTTTTTACTAATGGAATTATTATTATAGTTGTTTTCAAAATTTTTTTTACAGTTTATGAGTGAGTTTTTCATCGACACACTGGTTGTTAGTTATTGTTTGTTGTTGTTGTTGTTGTTTAACCCCAGGGGAGTTCTAAATGAGCTGATTCTGTGATCAAATGGATATCAGCTCTTACCATACTGACTTTCTCGTATGGCAGTATACCGTGTCATACAGATTCTTTCCTTCGGTCCCTCAATTCCTAATAGAGTTATAACAAGAGTGCTTTTGTGACAGGCAGTGTTTCTTGGGCATCCAAAAACCTGGCAGAGCCCACCAGCCGCTCCTTTACGTTTAACTGCAGTTGTTTCTATAAAAGAGAAAGCAAGAACGAAAGAGAGACAGAAAATGAAGAATCTGACACAATATCCATTCTTTATTCATTGGTCCCCATAAAGATGAAACTTAAGGTACAGAAGACATACAGCTGAGTATTATATCTGAATGTTTTAAGGAGTTTGCAGGTTCATCAAATGCTGTGTTGTCTGGCGAGCCTTTTCTTCCTTTCTTTTATTCTTTCTCTCTTTCTTTCTTTCATTTTTTCATTCTTCCGTTCTTCCGTAAATAAAGGAAGAATGAACAGGATGTTCATTCTTTCTTTATTTATTCAGTTTTTCCTTTCTTTCTTTTTTCCTTCGTTCCTACGTTTCTTCGTTCCTTCGTTCCTTTGTTTCTTCGTTCCTTCGTTCCTTTGTTTCTTCATTCCTTCGTTTCGTCGTTCCTTAAGGTATCAGTTGAAGGTGATTGAGCTGCTATTTCAAGCACACTGAACTACCATATACCGGTTTTGTTATTGGTTTGCATTAGTAGTTGCTAGTACACCCACACCAAGAACGTACATCAGTCATTAAGTGTCCCGTTATTGCAGAATTAGCCTCCTCATCAATAGTTTCCATAACTTACTCTAAAGCCATCCTCTTCTTTCTCTCCTCGCTCCTCCTCCCCTTCATCATTGCCGTTATGGTGGAAGCATTGTTGTTGTTCCAAGGAAACGTGGTTGGTGGAATTGTTAGAGCATCGGAGAAAATTACTTACAATTTTTCTTCTGGCTCTTTACATACTGAGTTCAAATCATTCTGAGATCAACTTTGCATTTCATCTCTCAGGGTCCCAACAAAATAAGGACCAGTCGAATACTGCAATTAATATAACTGAGCAACCCCCACCCAGCTCTCCCAATTTCAGGTTTTGTGTCTCGATTAGAAACATTTATTGCAAAAGAGCTGAATGTTACGAGAATGTCAGATTCAATGTCTGGCAGTGTCTGTTGCAGTTCTGTAAGCTCTGAGTTCAAATCATGGCGTCGGTTGTGTTGTGTTAACCTGTTGAGATATTGATTTCAAATCTTGGCACTGGCCCCAGTGATTTCAAGGGAAGGGGCTTGTCTTGTAAGTTACTTGGTGACCCCACAAGTGCTGGTAGCACATACAAAGCATCCAGTACACTCTGTAAAGTGATTGGTGTTTGGAAGGGCATCCAATTGTAGGAACCATTCTAAAACAGAGCAGCAGAGTTTGGTGCAGTCTTCCGACTTGCCAGTTCCTGTAGAACTGCTCAACCCATGCCAGCATGGAAAATGGACATTAAATGACGACAATGATAGAATAAGTACTAGGTTTATAAAGAATAAGTCCTATGCACTGTACTATGCTCCATACTATACACCATACTATGCACCATACAATGCACTATACTATGCCCTGTACTATGCACCGTACTATGCTCCATACTATGTGCCACACTATGCACCATACAATGCACCATACTATGCTCCATACTATGTACCGTACTATGCACCATACAATGCACTGTACTATGCTCCATACTATGTACCACACTATGCACCATACTATGCACCGTACTATACTCCATACTATGTACCATACTATGCACCATACAATGCACCATACTATGCTCCATACTATGTACCGTACTATGCACCATACAATGCACCGTACTATGCTCCATACTATGTACCATACTATGCACCATACTATGCACCGTACTATGATCCATACTATGTACCATACTATGCACCAAACGAATACTACAAGCATAGATGGTGTATGTTCAGTCTTGTTTATTTATTCACTTTTCAAAGTCTGTTAATCTATCATCATTGATGTTGTTGTTATTATCATTTCTGTTGTGTCTATGGCACAATAAGCAGTCCATCAAAATACTTCATCTGAAGTTATTTTTAAAAGTACCGTTCCTTTCAAGCATTGGGCCTCATGAAGGCAATGACTGAGACCTGACCCATCAAACCGAGAAAAATCGCAATTGTGGCAGATACCGGTGTCACGCAAATGGCACCCATGCCAGTGGCACATAAAAGCACCCATTACATTCTCAGAGTGGAAGAGCATCCAGCCATGGAAAAACACATACCAAATCAGACTGGAGTCTAGAGCAGCCTTCCAGCTTGTCAGCCCTGGTCAAATCGTCCAACCCAGGCCAGCATGGACAGCGGAAGCTAAATGATGATGATGATGATGATGATGATGATGATTCCAAATGCAATAAGATAATCACACCAAACATCCTTTCCTCTCTTCTGTCTCTATTCTCTTATAGTCATCTTGTACTCTGAGAGTACATCCTAGCATCTCATCACCATCTTTTTTCTCACTTTACTGCTGGAATGGACAAGTACCTCCTCTACTGTGAGACAGTTGTTCTTCCGTCATTCTTCGGTCTCTCAATTCCTGGCATAAAGCCATCTCCCTCATTACCGCACTCCCACTGTCTTGTGAGTCACTTGGTGACCACACTGGTGCTGGTACCATGGAAACAAAGCACCCAGTACACTCTGTAAAAATAGTTGGCATTAGGAGGGGCATTCGGCCATAGAAACTGTGCCAAGGCAGACACTGAAGCTCAACGCAGTTCTATGGCCAGTCAGACCCTGTTGAACTCTCCAACTCATGCTTGCATAGAAACAACAATTATACGATGACCAAGATAATTTAAATGGGAGACAAAACTAGAAAAGACACTGCAGAAGCATCTCTTACCTCTTAGTGTACCCAGATAGAGTTTTCTCCTGCTCCCTTGCCCCACTCCTGGAGGTAGTTTCACTCCCTTTAAGAACATTGCATTTGAGTGTTGATACACATTACCTCCTGTCTGGCATCTAGGCCTCCTCTTGTAAGGATTAATTTCATGCGTCTGTAATACAATCTTTTTTCCTTGTCCAATCGCTTCCTTTCATTTGCAAGTGGTGTTGTACTCTGTACTCTGACTGGTTCATTCATTGATTCTTAATTATTTGTTCTCCATCTCTTCCAGCTCTGTCTTTACTAAACACAACATTAGCATTCTTAATTAATTTTCCTCCCTTCAAGGCTGCCTTGGCACAGTTTTTCAAGCTGTTAGCATCTTCAGCATTGTTGTCATCATTGATGTAGTTTTTGTCCTCCTCCTCCGCCCGTCCCCTATCCCCCCCCTCCTCAGAATCATGATGATGTTGATGATAACAATGACCGCAATGACCACCGCCGGCGCCACTACTGTAAAAAAGAAGCTGAAGTGGAAATAAATGGCAAACCAAAGTGAAAAACTGACCAGTATGGAGAAAGCTTATCAAATGCAAAAGGCATGAACAGTCATAATCGAGACGACTGACTGCAGATAATATATATATATATACACACATATGTATATGTATATGTATATGTATATGCATATGTATGTATATATATATATATATATATATATATATATATATATGTACAATATATACACATACATATATCAGTACAGATTAATATACATGTGTCTGTACTTAGGCATATATGAATATATGCATATATATATATACATACACACACATATATATATATATATATGTATGTATATGCACTCACATGTTTGTATAAATGTGCGTGCATGCATGGTGGTAGCTGATAAGTACATGAAGCCATTTTATGGTTTTCTCTAAGCAGGGCAACAATTTGCAAGTTTCCTTGTAGCAAAAGGAACTGCTGCCATTTTAAAGTCATGTATCAAGCTTCGTCACCACCATCGCCACCACCACCACCACCACCACCACCGCTTTTACTTTTCTCCTTGTCTGTGTTGTCTCTTTTTCTCTCTCTTTCTCTCTCATTTGTGACACACCTCATCAAGATCAACTTTCTGTTCATCTTCATCATCATGCTTGCTGTCATCAATTTCACTGTCATTGTCATTGTTGTCATCACTACCCTCCCTCTCTGCCACCACCAACACCAGCACCACAACCACCACCACCACCACCACCACCATTATCACTCTCACCACTGTCGTTGTCACCACCACCACCACCATCACCACCATCATGGTCATCACCAACGTTATCATCATCATCATCATAATCAGCAGCAGCAGCACCACCACCACCACCACCACCATCATGGTCATCACCAGCACCATCATCATCATCAGCAGCACATCACCACCACCACCATGATGATAATGATGATGATGATCATGACCACCACCACCACTATCACCATTATAATTATCATCATTAGCAGCTGGAGTAGCAACCATATTGTTATCCTGGAGAATATTATCATCATTGTCATCATAATTATAATAACGCCCACCAACATTATCACCCTCAATAGTGTTGATAATGCTGATAATAAAGATTAGTGTGGCCATCGTCTCCCCTCTTAAGTTCTCATCACATCCATTACCACGGCTGACAGCGTCCTCACAGCTTTTCCCCGACTCACCTCCATCTTCACTTAGGTAGGTCTCTCTCTCCCTCACTCTCTTTGTCACATTCTCTCTCTCTCTCCCTCTCTTACTCTCTTTCTCCTTCTCAATAACCTCCCCTTTTCACACTCACTATCACTCTATGTCTGTCTACCTGTCTGTCTGTATGAATGTATGTGTCTCTCTATCTATCTATCTATCTATCTATCTATCTATCTATCTATCT
>NC_142938.1:80590807-80593307 GCF_046866305.1 Octopus bimaculoides | reverse complement strand
ATTAACACTGGTTTACACTAATTGTCTAATCCCCATATACTGCGTTAATATTCCTTGCACTTTCCGTTGCATTGTTGCCTTTATTTAACTCATAAAGCAAAATATGCTGAATATACTCCTTCGTCATTTACTTTGAAAAAATAACTGTTAAAATCGAACTGTACTCTTCAAATCTTGTACTAAGAATAAGGACAAGGTAAAATTACTACCTTCTTTATAGCAGGTTGATGCAGCTAGTTTATCCTATCCCCCTTCGACTTTTAGTTCATGCAATTGAAAAAAACTGCATTATTTATGGGATGACCCAATATATATATATATATATATATATATATATATGGCCATCCAGCTGTAGAAACATTGGTAGATCAGATTGGAGCCTGGTGCAGCCACTGGCTCTCCACACCACAGTCAAACCGTCCAACCCATGCCAGCATGGAAAGCGGACGTTAAACGATGATGATGATGACGATGATATATATATATATATATATATAGTGCAAGTCGCAGAGCAGGGCATTTACCAGAACTTAGAATTCCATGTGTTCCTTTATAAACTGTAGAGAGAGTGTGTGAAGAGGATTATTGCTATTTAGTCAAAATTTCTTGCTACTGGTCTGCTTGATTATAGAAAACACACAGTATATAAAAGAACAAGACTGGAGAGTTTGTTCCGAAATAGTTTACTTATAGCATCCTTACACATGTTTCAATGACAATTGAAAACTTGAATTATATAATACCGTTCTTAAGTAATTATTAAATCATCAGAGTCACAATTAGAAATGGAATTTTTTTTCTGGATCCCTTTGGATATATAGCAGTTTCAAAAAAGGAAGATGTTTATACATATACACCTGGTGTCAGATAGTCAGTTTTTTCCTTATCATGTATTAAGACACAAGCATGGCTGTTTGGTTTAGAGGTTCATCCTTTTTTCTTGTTTTTTTTTTCAAAGACTGGTGCTGTTTTTCATTTTTTCAAAAATGACCAGCCATGTTGTATTTTTGAGTCTGAAAAATTGCTTTTAAACACAGGGCATGCTGTATAAGCTTGTCAGTTTATTGTGCTTTCACAGTGTGAAACTAATAATAGCTTGAATTTAAACACTGTGTGTGTGTGTGTGTGTGTGTGTGTGTATGTGTCAGTGTGTGTGCGCATGTGCACGTGCATGTGTGTGTATATATGCATATGCATATACCACATGCACACACGCATACACATTTCTAAACGTATGTATGTAATTGCGAATATCTGTGAAGTTTACTTATATGAGAGCTGACAGCCAAAGAAAGAGAATCTAATGTTGTCCTGATAACCAAAGACAAGAACACAAACTTTGACCTTTAACCTTGGAGCTAATAATGTGGCTGAACTGTGAGAGATTGAAGAATATCAACCAACGTACTTAGAGCACCAACATCTTCCTCATTTACATCTATTCATCTATCTATCTATCTATCTATCTATCTATCTATCTATCTATCTGTCTCTTTCTATCTATCACTCTCTCCCTCCCTCCCTCTCTCTCTCTCTCTCTCTCTCCCTCTCTCTCTCTCTCTCTCTCTCTCTCTCTCTCTCTCTCTCTCTCTCTATATATATATATATATATGTATATATATTTATACATACATGGGCGCAGGAGTGGCTGTGTGGTAAGTAGCTTGCTTACCAACCACATGGTTCTGGGTTCATTCCCACTGCATGGCACCTTGGGCAAGTGTCTTCTACTACAGCCTCGGGCCGACCAAAGCCTTGTGAGTGGATTTGGAAGATAGAAACTGAAAAGAAGCCCGTCGTATATATGTATATATATGTATATATATATGTATGTGTGTGTATATGTTTGTGTCTGTGTTTGTCCCCCCAACATCGCTTGACAACCGATGCTGGTGTGTTTATGTCCCCGTAACTTAACAGTTTGGCAAAAGAGATCGATAGAATAAGTACTAGGCTTCCAAAGAAAAAGTCCTGGGGTCGATTTGTTCGACTAAAGACGGTGCTTCAGCATGGCTGCAGTCAAATGACTGAAACAAGTAAAAGAGTAAAAGAGAGTATATATATGCACACACACACACACATGTATATATGTACAAAATATGCATAAATGTATATGTTATCCAAATGCATAAATGTATATATTATCCAATGTTTCTAACAACTTTGCCAAATTGCCTGCATATACACACACAAACACACACACATTTACACTGATACACACACACACACATACACTCATACACACACACACACACACACACACATGCACAAATATATAAATGAAAGCTGGGAAAATGTGTAAACTAATGATAATGATGATAATGAAGATGACGACCATGATGATTTTTTTTTTCTGTTTTTCTCCCAGATTCCCAGACTCTTGATTCTACTCCTTATATCTGTCATTAAGAATTTACTGTCTTGTATGTAGCTGTCTGTCTGTGCGTCCACCTGTCTCTCTGCTTATCCATCTGTCTGCCTGTCTGTTTCTTTAATTGAT
>NC_142938.1:80583307-80585807 GCF_046866305.1 Octopus bimaculoides | reverse complement strand
AGAGAGAGACATATATATCATGAACAGCTTTTCCTTCAAAAATATCATATTGGAAACAAGATATCTTTCACTTAATTCCCTGTTTTTTCTCGATGAGTTTTTTGTTACATATTTCCTAAGTTTTTCTTGCTTTACTTGGAACAACATTCCTAGTTCCATCAATAATTCCGGAACCTTCTTGATCTCATCTTCCAAATGAAGTGGTTATTAGTGCAGTTATTTTTTATATTGATGAATTTTTTTATAATATCTGTGAGGGTCATGGCAATGATGCTACCAACGATATCATCATTGTTGGATTTAGAATATAAATCTCTGTCTCCAGTTTGCCTTCAGCATTATCAGTGTCTGTTCAAGACTATCATGTTTGGTCTCTAATCTTTGCTTGGCATTTTCCATCCATTTTTATAAAAAGCTTAATTTTTCTCTGAAATGTTCTACAGTAGAGCTGCGTTACTAACTGGTGATGTTATACAGTATGGCAGTGTTATTGACTAACAATGTTATACAGTATGGCAATGTCATTAACTAATGATGTTATATTGGATGGCTGTCTTGTTAACTAAGCATGTTTTCCTCTCTGATTGTGTTTTCATGTTCTCTGTTGTGCAACAAAGGATCCATGATTGATCAGCTGTGGAGGAAGTTTTAAAATGTATGTCCAATGTAACCAGCTTGACTCAGTGAATTCCCTACTCTCATGTTTACATTCATCATCATTTGTCAACCCCATCCCCACCAGACAAAAGGTGGAGGGGTGAGTGGGTGGTGGGCATCTGAGTGGTTAGAAATGCCCAACCAGTCAACTCTGAGAAGCAGAAAAGAAATATTGTTGTAGTAGAAAAAATAAGGAGAGGACTTCAGCAGACGACGTGGGTCAGAGGGTGGAGTGTGTTTGTAAGTGGCAGGATGCCAGTCAGCTGAGTGGTCCGTCTCTGGATGGGGTCCAGAATATTGATGCACTTTGTAGCAACTCTGTCCAAGATATGGAGCAGTTCTTCATCATGGGCCTGACTTGAGCCTTGTAGAATGTCAGAAGCTATTGAGGATTGAAACATCTTCTGCCTCTAAAGAGAATGGTTTGTCTTTTGGATGCAATCTTTGCTATGCTAAGAGACACTTGCTTTTGGAGTGACTCTGAAGGCTCTGGCTGAGTGCCACTCATAATTAGAGGGGTTGTGGTGCAGTGAGGCTTTCTTGATATGAGCAATACTTAAATATTTTTCTCTTTTTGCTGTTAAAAGACTTGAGGATGGTACAAGAGCCCACTGCAGAGGGCTCTCAAGTTCTCTAGTTTATATTTTTGGTCTATAGTTTAAAGAAGAAGTTAAAAAGAGTGCCAAAGTTTTGTTTAATAATTGATGCTTCAAAAGATGTTTCCATTATCAGATTAACAATGTCAATTGTTATACAATATTATTCACAAGTTAAAAAACTATTATTAACTTAGTCTAAGTGAATGAATGCAATTATTAAAGTCATGTATTACAAGAATGTTTAAAATAAGACAATGTTAATGTACAAAATCTAATTACGTTAGACTGACTCTAAAAGAGAAATTCCCAACCTTGTGCTTTAAACACATGTCTGTTTGTCTCTTCAGCACACTGTGTCACATGCAGCAAGTGAATATATGCCAAGAATTTTTGGATATTTGATAAAAGAAATGTGCAGCTGGTAGCCATAGTTATTAGTTGGGCAAATAAAATGTCAACTATTTATGACAATAAATGACAGCTTGTTTAACTTGGTGCAACAAAAGATATGTCAACTGGCAGTAGGATGAAGTTTAGAGAAGTTGATGAAATATATACACATTTTGAAATTGCAAAGAGTAAAAGAACAAATGTAGATAATGTTGGGTGGAGGAAAGTTTTTAGTCTTGTTGATGACAAGTAACCTCTCTAGTGCTGGTGTCATGATAAACTACAAAGAGCACAGCTTGTAAAATGGTTGGTGATAAGAAAGGAATCCAGCCATAGAAAAGAAAATGCTCAAAATGGAAAATATGAGTGAGACACCGTCTCCTTCCCCACCCAACCTATGTATGAAGTCGATAACTTAACTCTGAATAAGCACTGATTCAGTTTGTGACAACCCATCCGACTAATGCTGTCATGAAAAGCAGACATAAAAATGAAGATGATAATGAACGTTGCTGTATTGCCGATGCCCTTTCTTTAACGTTTTGTGTTATGAAGACTTTACTTTTCCTAGTTTTTTAAAAGCAAATCCTGTTTAAGTTGCACAAAAAATCTGAAGCAGAAACACAGGATCCAAATAAATTATTGAATATTTCATGTCTCATCAATTGACTCTATTCAATAATTTTAGTTCCAGGAGAGAAATAAATGAAAATTATTCAGTTCCAGATTATTTAGATCCCAACACTAACCATAGTTCAGTTTGAGAAGGAAATCTCAGAATAAATTTACAGAACAACAAGAGAACGAAATGACAGACTTGAATGAAATTTGTTGGAAAAGAAATAAATTTGACA
>NC_142938.1:80573307-80580807 GCF_046866305.1 Octopus bimaculoides | reverse complement strand
GTGCATGTGTATGGACACATATGTATATATGTAAGCACATATACATATTTATATATATTTATATATTTATATATATATATATATATATATATGTGTGTGTGTGTGTGTGTGTGTGTGTGTGTGTGCATTCATACATAGGCATTCATACACATATATGAATATACATACATACATGTGTGTGCGTGCGCGCGCGCGCGCGTGTGCGCGTGTGTGTGCGCGTGTGTGTGTGTGTGTGTAATATCAACATGCCAAAAATAGATGACTAAATAAGCTAAATACAATAATTAAAAGAACAAACTGGGAACAGTCAACAATGGAATCGCTGAGTCTGTAGGAAGATGTCGTTTCTTGTTTTTTTATTGATAAATATTTGGCTGGAAAATGTATATCTTCGAACAAAGAATATCAATATATTTTATTGGAAGCAATGGTAAAACTTGGTTATTGCAACCAACAATAGATATGGAGGATGAGCCAATGAGAAAGCCCCTGCACAGTTGTATCATCTGCTAGAAATAGCAGGCAACTGATCTTCTTCCTTTCCTCAGACCACAATCTATGACCTTCAAGGAGCACTGAGGCATGCCTTTGATAATATTGTCCAAGGATATTTTTGTTGGAATAGAAGATGGAGATGGCATGGATGTAATGTCTTTGGCTTATAAGTGCTCAATCAGATATGGCCTGGTACTAAACAACAACAAACAACAAATAATGCAAGAATTGATCTCGGTAAATATTGCTCACGTTTTAGGTGTAATATTAACAATTTTATATGTTCTAATCAATGACTAAATGCTTTAATTATTAAATTATTCAATCAACAAATTAACAACTTATTTGTCAAGTCAATAAATAGTGACTCATAAATGTAGGTTCTAGTAAAACATGGGGTGTGAAAGGGTGGCTTCTATTGGGTGGAGAAATCTAAAATGGGTTGTGTTAGGTCAAGTACGCTCCAGGGCAGAAGAAGATCAAGGAAAGAGAGATGAAGTCATGATGCTTAGATTTTTGGGATGTTGGGTTTTATAGACCAAAAGACGCAAGATAGAGTCAAATGACAATTTACAAATCCATCAAACCCAAAACAATCCAGAAAAATAACAACAACAAAAATTGATATCAAAACAGTCAGATTGTTGCAAGACTTGAACCCAAGTTGTGACAGGAACGTTAATCTTTGGGTGGTGAGCTAACAGAATCATTAGCATGCTGGGTGAAATGGTTAGTGGTATTTCATCTCTGCTGTTACGTTCTGAGTTCAAATTCTGTTGAGGTCGACTTTGCCTTTCATCCTTTCGGGGTCGACTAAGTAAATACCAGTTATGCACTGGCGTCGATGTAATTGACTTATTCCCTTTATCTGTCCTTGTTTGTCCCCTCTATGTTTAGCCCCCTGTAGGCAATAAAGTAATAAATTATAGATTTCAAGCCATCAGTCTTTCCCATGTGAAGCTGAGTTGTCAGTCAATCAGCAGCTAGTTTTTATGCGATAGTTTCTCCAGAGATTTCTAGATTGTTCTCTATAATAAGCCTATAGATAGAGTCTGTTTTGAGCACTAATTCACTGAGTGTTGCAGACATCTGGCCAGAATGATTGTCTCCACTCTCACCAAGTCATTTTAATGACTGCATGTTTAAACCGATATGCAATTTATGATGGCAGAAATGAAGCGATATGTATATATATAAATATATATATATATATATATATATATATATATATATATATATATATATATATATATATATATATATATATATATATATATGTATATATATATATGTATATATATATATGTATATATATATATATATATATATATATATATATATATATATATATATATATATATATATATATATATATTCCTTGTATTTAATCCAGCCCCAGTGGTAAATTTTGATATCTAACTACTTTGCATGTTGTATTACATTTCTTTCATCTTGTTGACTCTACATGGATATTTTGTAATGCCTGACCAACTTCATATGACTTGTGCAGTGTTAATAAATCATATCTAGATGTTTGCTAGGTGGTGTTCAATCATTCACGTACAGCCTCAGCCAACAGCAAACATCGACAAACACCCCGTGATGACATCTTCTGTTAAAAACAGACAGACAGACAGACCTAAGTGGGATAAGGCACTGCTAGATTCCCTGGGTCTGGAATTAATGAGGTGGTCGTGACTGGAATGCCTTTGGTCATAGGTGAGAGGGGGGGGGGGTCAAAATTGGTGAAAGATTCAGTTGCCTTAATGACAAAAATGCTCTGGGAATGATGATCTAAGTAGATGTCTTCAGAAAAACTGGCCCAGTAATAGTGTGTGGGACTGGATGCATGGAGGTCTGTGATGACTGATGCCTGTAGGTGGAAGGAGGAGGGAGGGGAGGAGGAGGAGGAGGAGGAGGAAGATGAAGGGGAGGAGGAGGATGAAGGGGAGGAGGATGAAGGGGAGGAGGAGGAAGACACGAGGAGGAGGAGGAGAGGATGATGAAGGGGGAGGATGGAGGGGAGGAGGAAGGGGAGGAGGAGGAGAGGAAGATGAAGGGGAGGAGGAGGAGAGGATGATGAAGGGGAGGAGGAGGATGAAGGGGAGGAGGAGGAGGAAGAAGATGAAGGGGGAGGATGAAGGGGGAGGAGGAGGAGGAAGGGGAGGAGGAGGAAGGGGAGGAGGAGGAAGGAGGAGGAGGAAGGGGAGGAGGAGGAAGAGGTAGAGGAGGAGGAAGGGGAGGAGGAGGTGAGCTTCACACAAGAGACCATTCCAATGCAGAAATACTATAGAAATGAACTGACTTGATATTCTGAGGCTAATTCTATCAACTGTATTGGTCTTGTGTCAATGTGAGAATCGGTTAATCTGCACAGAAGGTATTTATGAATTTCTTATACAAAAAGACAAAAAAAAAGTCCGGAGGGCTGGTGGATTCTGTGACATTCATGTCTTTGATCAAAAATATGACTGGCGCAAGAGAAATGAAATAGAAAAAAAAAAACAGAATTTATATTTTTATTTAAAAATTGTCTTTTTATTTTTATTGTTTATTTTGATAAAGTAAGAACAATGATCCTGATATTTTGGAAAGACTTTTGAGATTTTTTGGAGTGGTGTGAAAAAGGAGAAGGAGGTTTTGAGTGGTTGATTATCCTTAGACTAGAAACCTAGCATGAGTGTATGCAACAGAACGGCCTCAACTAAAGGTACCCATGTACCAGATGGTCGTGGTGGATGGTGGGTGGTGTTGAAGCAAACGACAGTTGTGGGCTAATCACAGTTTAGGCTCTTGTCCCTGCTTAGTAGGGGTTCATAATTTTTTACTATTGTACTCGATTCAGCCAACGATCTGTGACCCTACTTTGGTATTGCCATGTGGTTTATTGCTTGAGGAATTTGTTTTGCTACACTTCACGCAATGTAGGTTTGTCTGGCAGTGTACATGGGGAGATATCCTATATGCATGTTGTTTGGTTGCTACTCCATGTAGAGAGGCCTTTTGGTTTGAGAGTAGAGAACTTTGAAAATAATGTCCCTTAGAAATCTAATCTATTGCAACTTTTAGGTTTTATTTGAGGAGAGTCAACTATTTTTAGAAAAATATAGTCAAATTTCTGGCACTCTGTAGAGATGATGAGTTTAGGGATTGGCACAACTTTCAATGCCAAAGTTTGATGCCAGTCCTTGGGGTTTGGACCTTCTAGATATAAATTATTGCGTTTCTATTTTGGTCGTTCCAAGCAGCAGGACCTTAAGTCTTTAACTTCATTCAGTAGTTCAGCTGGGGCATACAAGCAATTTTCTTTGTTTAGGATTGTTAAATTGTCTCGAATTGTATAGTGAGCTCAATACTGTGAGGTGGCCACATCTGGAAGTAATGATCCTAGAAACTGAGAACAAGTATCATCTCCAGAGTCAAACACATATAAAAAAAAAATATAAAAATTTACATATTCTTTCTTTTCCTATAAATAGACAATAGGAGGAGTACAAGTGATTGAATTAACACTGGTGTATTACTGGTATTTATTGTCATGCAATTCCAGAGAGGTGAGACGACAAAGTCACCTTGAACTGAACTTGAGATGATTAGACCTCAGAACGGCATAGTATTAGAATTAGACACAGAAAAATGTTGATTATGCCACCCTGATATCTTGGCCATCTCCATTCTCTTTCTAGCCTATTGTGTTATATTATCAGAATGTTATTGATTTCTTGTGTACAGCATTTCATATTTATACAGAGAAGAGAATGGAAACTGTGTGATTTTCTGAAGAGCATTAAGGCTGTTTAGTGAAATGAAATGCTGCCTGCAACTGGGAATCAAGCCAGGTCAGAGCTGCACCTTGCTAGGAATATAGTTATCTCTACTACACACAGCTTGTATTATATATCGAATGTTGTAACATTGCTGGTTATTGGCTGTTATCAAACTGCTTATTGGTTATTGGCTATTGTCATTAAGATGCTTATTGATTATTGATTATTGTAAAGCTTTTGATTGATTATTGCTAAGTTTAGGTGTTGGTTATATTGATAAGTTTATTGATTATTTCCAAGTCATATTGATTCGATCAATGGTTTATGATGTTGATTTTTTTTCTTTTTTTCTTTTTTTTTTTTTTTTGATTTGGCCTTACAATGGTTGATTATCACAGTATTGATTATTTTTGAATTGGTACAATGGTTGTGTGACTAAGGAAGTTGGACCATTGATAACACGGTTCTAGGTTCAGATCTTCTTAATGTCATTGTACTGAGTGATTCCAATGAAGCACCTGACACACAGCTTGCATCTATTTGCTGATCTGGAAAAAGAGGCAGGTTCCTTTCCCAAACACGTTTTATGGTGCTTGGCAAAAAAAACAGAAAGGGCAATGTCTATGACTTTTGCAAGGTCACAGTGGATGGTGGGGATAGGGATAAGGGAAGGAAGAAACAAGGATTTATGGTCACTGCAGTAGGAAGCAGAATATTAAGAAAGTTGAGAAGACCCGACAAGCCAAATGAAACCATAGTCCATGGCCTATGCCAGTGGGTGTAACCGGCCCACTTATAGACACCCCTCATTCATTGGACAATAAACTTTGCTTGCGAAGATCTATTGAGGCAAGTGAAATCAAAATCAAAATCGCTGACATGGCCTAAATTCCTGCATCCAGGAAGCAGTTAAATGGTTAGTGTTGGGAAAGATATACAGCTGTCAAATAAGAAGCCTTCTGACTAGAATGGAAGTATGGCAAAATGGACGTCAAAGTCTGAAAACATAGCTACAAGGACAGATTATGGAGGACAGTGTTGAGGTTGATTAAAAAGTACTGAATCTAATGCCCTGTACTCAGTATAGTGAGAGGTACTCAGCAAGCTGAATTATCATCATCGTATCATCGTTATCATCGTCATCATCGTCATCATCATCGTCGTCATCATCGTCACCATCATCGTTGTCCTCATCGTCGTTGTTGTCATCGTCATTAGCATCATTATCATCATCATCATCTAATGTCTGTTTTCCCTGCTGGCATGGGTTGGACAATTTGACAGGAGCCTGCCTTCAGGTCAGAAGACTGTGTCAAGTGTGACTGTCTGATCTGGCATGGTTTCTATGGCTGGATGTTCTTCGTAACGCCAACCTTGTTACAGAGTGTACTGGATGCTTTTGTTATTTGCAAAGATCTTGTTGATAATTTAGTTTTCATTTTCATTCCTTCATCCTTTTTTTATTATTTCACTCTTTTACCTGTTTCACTCATTGGTGCCAAGCAAGGGCACCACCTTGAGATGTTTTAGTGGACCATGATAACCTTCAGTACTTATTTTTTAATCTGGTACTTAACAAAATCTTTTTGCTGAACCCAATGCACTGAAATGAAGTCTGAATATTGAAAATATACTCAGAATTTCAATGATAATCAATACACTGCAAATTACTCAGTAAATTGAATTGTTGTCGGTATTGAAATATAGTCAGTCTACAGACCTGTTCTTGGTAGATTAAAATATTCTCAGTTTTGTTTTCTAGTTTCCAAAAACATATAAATTCTTTCCCATCCATAATAAATTCCTTCTGCAGCTACACTGAACACACATACACATGCATGTATGCATGCCTGCACACATGCATATGCACACATGCATATGCACACACATTACTAACATAAATAACATGTTTATTCATCACAACAAAAGACACACCCTAACCATTCATTAAAAACACATCTATTTACAAGAGGTTAACACCACCCATACAGTTAACACCACATATACACATTCATAAAGAAACTCACACACACACACCCACACACCCACACACACCTCATATGATGACAATGATGATTAGCAAAATAACAAACATCCCTTCTAGGTTTAAACAGAAGGCACAAGAATGGCTGCATGGTAAGAAGCTTGCTTCCCAACTATACAGTTCAGGCTCACTGTGTGGAACTTTGGGCCAATGTCTTCTACAATATATTTGTCTGTGTTTGTGTCTGTTTGTCCACCACCACCACCACAACCACCACCTGACAACTGGTGTTGGTGTGTCTACATTCTGGTAACTTAGCAGTTTGGCAAAAGAGACCAATAACTACCAGGCTTAACAAAGCAAAAAAATAAGTCCTGGGGTCCAGTCACTCAACTAAAATTCTTCAAGGTGTTGCCCAGCATGGCCACAGTCTAAATACTGAAACAAGTAAAAGATAATGGCATACCAATACCTGTCAACAAAATATGAATTCTTAAGAAATACAAACTGCTACTGACACCCTTTTGTGCCAGTTAGCTGCACCAGTTAGCTGCAGCAGTTGGCTGCAGCAGTTGGCTGCACCAGTTGGCTGCACCAGTTGGCTGCACTATTTCCTGGCTGTCATACTTAGACTACAGGCATGTAGTGTGCACCAGTCAGATTTTCGTTTTCCTGCCAAATGGTGGAATGCATAGCCCAGAGACCATAAACCATTGTCTCATGCCCAGTGGCAATGGTCTTCATGATGTCTGGGTTGTAGTTTGAACCATCCAACATGTTCGGAATGATTTCCATGCAGCGTTGCTTTTGCTGCTCTGCCTTGCAGATGAATTTCATCAACACTCCACATGCACAAATCCTCTGTTAAAATGGAATGCACCAGTCCCTGTGCTCAATCTCACTTTGTGAGCAATTTCCTGGATTCTTATGCAACGGTCTTCCGTGACTAAATGCCGAACCATCTCAGTCAGCTCCTCCTTTCAGCTTGTGTTCCTGAACGTGCCTTGCTCTCCATTGAGGTGCAACCTGTTTCAAGCAGTTGTATCATTCCTTGATCTGAGTTTTACCCATGGCACCATCACCGGACGCCTGCTGAATCTTCAGAATAGCCTGAGTCTGAGAATCACCAAGGTTTTGGCGAAACTTGATGCAATATCACTGCTCGATGCATTTGGTGAAAAGGAAAATCCAACCAGTGCACACGACTCATCTGTATGCTAGGCGTAACTGCCAGGAACTGCCAAGTCTTTTTGC
>NC_142938.1:80553307-80568307 GCF_046866305.1 Octopus bimaculoides | reverse complement strand
TAGGCTCTCAAAGTGGGCACTACCACCCCCTGGTGGGCATTGAGATGATCCAGGTGGGCACTGGTGCCAAAGGGAGAGGTAGAGAAAAAGGAGGCATTGGGAGGAAGGCCATGGATTGGGGAGGGGCGTTATCATCATCAACATCATCATCATCATCATTATGAATTTATTATAATATATTTATAGTACTGTATACAAATTATATAATATTACATTAAACATCAAATGATTCATAATATATATAAATTAGTAAGATTTAAAATATTTATTTATACATAAAAATAGGGGTGGGGGCACTGAGGGTATGATGTAGCCATGAGGGGGGCACTGCGACCCCAAAATGTTTGAGAACCTTTGCTCTAAAGCGTAAAAAGGAATTTGTAGAGTTCTCTTTGCAACCGTTTGAATGTATAAAAGAAAAATTGAAGCCAAGTCAGACTCAAGTATTCAGGTTGGTTTTGAGCCAGAGCCCCTATTTCGGTTTTCATGTCCCTTAAGCAGCCGAGAGATCAATACTCACCAACTGAATAGACACGAGTCCATTGCAGAATGACTCTCCTCTCCACCAATGCCCCCCACCTACCATTAGTATCATTTTTATCTGGGTGTACCGGAGCAACACGAAATGAAATACCTTGCTTAACGACATGATCTGATCCAGAATTAAATGGAAACAAGGAATAAATTAGCAATTAAATATTGCAGCTGATTTAACTTGTCTGAAAGTAATTATACAGTGAGCCTTAACCCTTTCCAGGCACATTGTGCAGATCCAGAAGTCGTCCCATTTCTGCTAATTGCTCTCTCCTCTATCAATTTTATTATGAAGGCAAAGTGGGGACCCTTTTGCCTTATAGGGGCCAAAGCAACCCCACTAGTGGTGGTGCTTGCACACTCTCTAAATTTGTATGGTCTTCTTCTTCTTCTTCTTCTTCTTCTTCTTCTTCTTCTTCTTCTTCTTCTTCTTCTTCTTCTTCTTCTTCTTCTTCTTCTTCTTCTCTATCTCTGGTATTTGAGTACTCTTTTTTCCACCTTGTTTCACATTTATGTGTTTACTCCGGTATATATGTATGTGTATATATATGTTAGTGTGTGTGTGTACACACACACACACACACACACACACACATATATATATATATATATACACACATATATACACGTATGTGTTTTTCATTTGTGTCTGTCCTCTCTTCACCCCTTGACAACCAGTGCTGGTTTGTTTATGTCCCCATAACTTAGTCATTCAGCAACAGACACCAATAGACTAAGAACCAAACTTTAAAATAAATCAAAATATAAAGAAATGCTGTGGTCGATTTGCTTGACTAAAACCTTTCAAGGTAGTGCCCCAGCTTGGCCACAATTCAATAACTAAAGCAAATAGAAGACAAACGTAATGGATAAAGCAAAAAAATATATAAAAAAAAGACTCTCTCACCTCCAATTTCAAGCATTTTTGGATGAACAAATTTCTTTGATTTTTGGGTTGGATTAATAAAGACATCTGCTTCATTTCCATAAAGTTTAAAGAGTTTTTGCTGCCATTTAATGGAAGCAGAATGGTTAGCATTTGGTAATGATTCATTTGGATGTAATTCTGTGTTATTACTGAGATAAATGTCTTCGTCATTGTCTTCTGAAGTTGTGATTACCTGAGAAGATTCTTCGAAATCAGAAATCGTTGCCTGAATAACAAGAGAAATACAATATGTCAAGTTGCGAAGAACATGCAGGAAGGACATGGCGAGGTCTGTTTTTCTATAAAAGCTATGAAATTTTATGTTGATGTAAGCTGTTGATTATGCTAAGAATAAAACGATGATGATGATGATGAAGGTGGTGAAGATGGTGAAGATGATGATGATGATGATGATGATGATGATGATGATGACGACGATGATGATGATGATGAAGATGATGATGATGATGATGATGATGATGATGATGATAGTGGTGAAGATGACGATAGCAATGTTGATGATGATAATGATGTTGATGATGATGATGACAATGTTGATGATGATGGTGGTGGTGGTGGTGGTGGTGATTGTGATGATGATGTCCTCAATGTACTCACACATCTGCCTTGACGTTTGGCCGTCCAGTTGTTCGATCAACTGAATGACCTGCTCTCTGAATTAGCAATGCAAAGTGGCTGAGTATTACATAGACACCAGACTATCATCAGCATCATCATCATCATCATCATCACTGTTATTGTTGTTGTTGTTGTCATCACTATCACTGCTGCCATCCTCACCACCACCACCACCACAACTACCACCACTACCACCGCCACCTCTCAGTCACAACCACTTCTATCATCACCACCACCACCACCACCACCACTGCCACCATAATCACTATGACCATCTCTAACAGCAACGCCACCATCACCACTAACAACACCAACAAGAGCAGCAGCAAGAACAACAACAAACACCTCCACCACCACCACAACCACCACCACCACCACCACCACCGCCACCACCGCCGCCACCACCGCCACCACCGCCGCCACCACCGCCACCACCACCACCACCACAACCACCACCGCAGCCACCACCACCACCACCACCACCACCACCATTAGCACACCAAATGACATTTATAAAATAGGGGTGAATGAGTGGATGAGCCTTACATTTTTGCATTTTCTTAAATTGCCAAATTGGAAAAAACAAAAGAGAGATAAGGAACAAGAAGGAAACAATTTCCTGCTCGTTTTGGTCAATAACTTCCTGGCGGGGGGGGGGGGGGGGCTGGGAAAGTCAATTTAATGACAAGCTAATGACAATCATTAGACAAGCTGAAGACAATGGGAGGTGGCGCTGTAGGGAGTCGAGAAGTGGGCAAAATGGCAACAGCAGGTTGCAAGTAGAAATCAAGTGATTTCTTGACTTTGCAAATTAACCTTTGATGTGTCAAAGAAATAGACAAAAATATAAAAAAGAAAGTAAAAGACAAAAAAAAAGCCATTGAGTCAGATTCAGCATGGTTGTCCAGGTACATCAAAAATAAGACCCCCCCCACACACACAACCAGGGGATGTTTTTACCTTTCGTTGTCACTATGTCATTAATTATGACAAAGGCAGGTAGGAATTTCCCTCAACCCCTGCCTACATTTGGTTTAATGAGAAGAACATACATTGACAAAATAATAATAATAATAATAATAATAATAATAATAATAATAATAATAATGATAATGATAATAATAATAATGATGATGATAAAAATATAAAGATAAAGATATTATTTGATTTGTTTAATAATATTCATAGGATGTTAATATTAAGTGCAAAATTAAGTGTGTATATGCTGTGGTGATGGTTGTTGTTGTTGTTGGTGGTGGTGGTAGTAGTGGCGGCGGCGGCGGTGGTGGTGGTGGTTGCGGCGGCGGTGGGGGCAGCGGTGGTGGTGTCCTTGATTGTCCCATCTACGTTTAGCCCCCTGTGGGCAACTAAAGAAATAAATATTTGATATGAATGCATTAAATAATGTAGTCCTAGAGACACTAATACGAAATGGGCGGGGAGTCAAGGCTGAAATGCTTTGGAATATAAACAACTTAAAACTTTATATAATGGTCATCACCATCATCATCATCATCACCATCGTCATCAAAGCTGTCATTAGCATCAGCATTATTACTATCATAGCTGTTGTCATCATTAACATCATCATATTCACAATGAGTTCCCAAACAGGAACAAGTTTGTGAGAAAGGAATATAGGAAATTTGACTCCAATACATGACTGGTACTTGTTTTCATCACCTTTACAGAGACAGAAGGTGAGATCAACCTCAAATATATATATTACAGAGGTGTACTTGCATACCAAGTGACCTGGTCTGAGATCGTGTGCTGGAATGAAAACAATTACAGCGTGGAAGGTGTTTATAAGCCATTTAAAAACACATAAAAACTGTTAGATTCACTTCAACATTTAAGTTTAATTTACCAAAATATTTTTGTCGCTTTAAGACTGTGACCTCTTCACTGACAAAATTCCATGCAGCACGGAATTTTGTCAGTGAAGAGGCTTCTTTCAGTTTCCATCTACCAAATCCAATCACAAGACATTGGTTTGCAGTGGGACTCAGCTCAGACCCTTACGATTGCAATGCAAACCTCTTTACCACACACTGATGCCTGCACCTATATATATTGACCAATAAATATTTGAAGGGAACAAAAAGAGGAAACAAAAACGCCCTCAAAGAGTTATGTTTGTAAAAATGAAAAATTCTGACAAGAATTAAAAGTTTATGAGGACCATTTGACATTTTTTATTCTGAAGAAATATTAACAGACAGTCTTAATCAGGAAAAATAAAAACGTGAAACAAATCGACAAAAGAGAAAAATCAATTTTTGCACATTTGTGCTCAGAATGTGGATGGGTCACACATTTTGATTTCTTAAATTATAAACTCTAATGAATTGGTAATTTGGAAATAATTAGAAATTTTCAATTATTAATTTTGTAAATTGCATCTTAAAAGTGGTGAGCTGGTTGAATTGTCAGAGTGCTGGACACAGTGTCTAGTGATATTCCTTCTGTTCTGAGCTCGAATTCTGCTGTGGTCAAATTTTACTTTTCATCCTTTTGGGGTCAGTAAGGTAAAGTACCAGTCAAGTTCCGGCATCAATGATGTCAACCAATTCTCTCTCGATTCAAAATTTCTGGCCTTGGGACAAAATCTGAAGCCATTAAAGATAGTGAGCTTGCAGAACCATTAGCACAGTGGACAAAATGCTTAGTGACATTTCTTTCAGTTCATTACATGCTGAGTTCAAATCCTGTTGAAGGCAACTTTGCATTTTATCCTTTCAGGGTCAAAATAAAGTACCATTCAAATACTAGAGTCAGCATAATGAAACTAGCCCCTACCCATAGAATTTCTGGCATTGTGCCAAAATTTGAAACAGGTTTGTAAATTATATAAATAAAGAACAATTTCTAATTATTAATATTTTTGTCACCAGTTTGGTAATAGTCACTATAATAAGAAGCCCCCTTAATTTAAAACCCATTTGATAAGTGCCATGTTTGAAAAACTCAGCCTGTAAGTCACTTTATAACTTCTGCTGGTTAAAAACTAAAACTAAAAAATATTTTTGTTTATTATAAATATCAATGGTTTTCTTTCGCCAAATTCTTTTCCAACATCTCTCTCCCTCTTGGTGCCCTCTTTGTGCTGTGTCTCTTCCATGAACTTGAAATCTTCTCAACCAGAATACAGTTGAACGCAATGGAAAAGGCCATCATTTGGCAGAGAAGTCATTGCGGTTTGTCTATTTACTATTAATCAACCAAAGTCTCTTCTGCTAACACTTGATGTTTCTGCATAGTTAATAACCATTCATTGCTCTCATTAATTATGTATGGAATTTTTGTCGCACCACTTCAATACTGGAAGCATCACATTAGAAGCTCTACATCATCTAACCATTACTCTGCTCAGCAATATTCGTTTCATTTCCCTGCAAAAGCACTCATTCCATAAATGTTTTGTTTTCCAAGAAATTACCTTCACTTTTTGATAAAGTGTGGCTCTGTGGTTAAGAGGATTACTTCCCATTGGGCCAGTCCCATTGCATGGCACTTGAGGCCCAGTTGAACCAAAGTCCCATGTAAGTGGGTTTGGGAGACGGAAACTGAAAGAAGCTTGTCTTATATATGTGTTTACATACACACACAGATGGTGCATTCCAGAAAGTTTGAGATTTTCGGGTGAAGTACAAAAGCACAAAACTCTAATCTCCTCCAAAACAGGACCCACTGACTTCATTGCATTTGCTGTTGTGCTTCAGTTACTTCATGAAGGCCCCATGGAAGTCTTCCAAAGTGAAGATGTCCAGCAACCCTCATCTTCTCCTTTAGTTTGGCAGAGAACCAAAAGTCACAGGGAGCAAGGTCTGGGCCTTAAGGAGGGTGAAGAACAGTTTTAATGCCCGTCTTTGTTGAGCAGTTGTTACCAGAATGGAATTGTGGACTGGAGCATTGTCTGGGTGCAGGTGTCACTGATCCAACTGGAAGAACTCAGGCTTTTTGCAACAAAATCTCTTCTTGAACTCCCTCAGAGTACTCTTTGTTGACTGTCTGGCCAGAGAGAACTCAGTTGATGGAGACAATGTCCTTGCTGTCGAAAAAGGGGATCACCATAAGCTTCCCATTGAAATTGCTTTGTCTGGCCCCTTGTACTAGCAAAGAGACAGATGTTCAGCTCCTACAAGTTAATCCAGAAGCAGTCGAGCATTTTTGCCCAGTTTAACACCAAACTGTCTTCAGTTCCTGCAAACTGGTCATCTGTGACCAGGAGCATTTAGTAGGGGCTGCTCAAACTGCTGTTCAAGCTGTCCCCTTCAACCTGGAATCAAAAAAAATGTTGGCAGGTCAACTTATTAGATGTAGTGTATTACTCTACTAAAATTACAACAATCTAGAGCAGTTACAACTGTCACTCTTGAAAAGTCTCAAAACTTCTGGAATGCACCTCATGTGCATCATCGTCATCATCATCATCATCATCATCGTCGTCGTTGTCATCCTTCTTTAATGTCCGTTTTCCATGCTGGCCTGGGTTGGACAGTTTGACTAGAACTGGCAGTTGGAGAGCTGTACTAGGTTCCAGTCTTGTTTAGGTTGGTTTCTTTGATTGGATGCCCTTCCTAATGCCAACCATTTATACAGAGTGTGCTGAGTGTTTTTAATGTGGCATCGGCATCATTGGTTTCTACATGGCATCAGCACAAGACTCTTGCAGACCAAGATTGCATTGTCTTACATCATTTTATTCCTTCTGGAATAATACTAATGGTTTCTTCGAAACATATGTTGGAAGTATAAAGATTTGAATAACACCTGCGTTTAACTCCATTTATTTATTTATCGATGTTATACAAAAACATTTCACTATATAAGTACTTTATTAGTAGGGTGTTACATCCTTGGTACTTGTGTGAATTTTTGCTAGCCTGGTAACTATTTATTTATATTTTCTGTGTTATTTGTAAACATTGAAAAAATACACATACGTTTATATATATATATATATATATATATATATATATATATATATATATATATCTCTTTTACCTTTTATTTTTTACTTGTTTCACTCATTCGACTGCGGCCATGCAGGGGCATCACTTTGAAGAATTTTAGTTGAACAAATCAACCACATTAAGTATTTTTTAAAGCATTCTGCTTACTCTTTTGCCAAATCACTAAGTTACAGAGACATAAACACACCGACACCGGTTGTCAAGCAGTGGAGGGGGACAAACACAGACACGAACACTAAGACACACACACACATCCAAGCAGGTGCCACATTAAAAGCACCAAGAACACACTGTAAAGTTGTTGGCATTAGAAAAGGCATCCAAATGTAGAAGCGAAATAAGACTCTGGTGCAGATCTCCTGCCTGATAGCTCTGGTCAAACTGTCCAACCCATGCCAGCATGGAAAGGAGACGTTAAAGGATGATCATGATGATTTGTCATAATGTGTGCGTGTGCGTGTGCGCATGTCTGTGTCTCGTTAATTGGAAACCAGCCTCCCTCTTCGTAGAAGTGGTGATGCTTATGCTTGTGGTCTTCCAAGGAAACATTTCCGAACTAGGGGAAAATTACCATCCTTGGAAACTGGTGAGTACTGGAAACAGGAAGAGCTTCTGGCCAGGGAAATTCTGCTTCAATGGATCTTGTTTGATCTGTGCGAGCATGGAAAAGTAGATGTTAAAACAATGATGAAGACGACGCTGATGATGATGATGATGATGATGATATTACATACGTATATGGAATTATGCAGAGAAACACACACACACACACACCCTTGCACAGATGCATTTAGCTGTTATTAACTTCTTCCTGTTGTTTATGGTTTAAGTTCTTTTTGTTTTGTTGTTTGTTTTATTTTTAATTTCTCTCCAAGTTTTCTCTCTCTCTACAATTTCTGTCATTCTATTTCTGTTGAACAAAAGGCACGCCATTTATCGTCTCATTAATGATTAAATCATTTAAAAATAGAATAGACTTCACACGCACACACACACACACACATACACACACACACACACACACACATATTCATCTACTATCATTTATATACTCTAAAGAAAATATATTTATAGATCATATTTGTGGAAGTGTATCTGTGTATAACATACATACATTTGTGTACTTACATAACATACATACACGCGCGCGCGCACACCCACACACACCCACACACACACTCCTCCATTCCTTTATTTGCTTTTGTCGTTAGACTATGGCCATCTTGGGGTTACTCTTTTAAAGGGTTTTACTTAATAACATCAATTCCAGTTCTGTTTTACAAGTCTGGTTCTTATTTTTATTGATGTCTCTTTGTTGAAGCACATGGTTTCATGATTTCCAAAAGTGTTGTGAGAAACAGAAAGCAGGAATTATGCAATATTTTGAGTCAACATACTCTACTCTCTCTTTTACTTGTTTCAGTCATTTGACTGTGGCCATGCTGGAGCACCGCCTTTAGTCGAGCAAAACGACCCCAAGACTTATTCTTTGTAAGCCTAGTACATATTCTATCGGTCCCTTTTACCATACCACTAAGTTACGCGGATGTAAGCACACCAGCATCGGTTGTCCAGCAATGCTGGGGGGACAAACACAGACACATAAACACACACACACATATATATATATACATATATACAACGGGCTTCTTTCAGTTTCCGTCTACCAAATCCACTCACAAGGCTTTGGTCGGCCTGAGGCTATAGTAGAAGACACTTGCCCAAAGTGCCACGCAGTGGGACTGAACCCGGAACCATGTGGCTGGTAAGCAAGCTACTTACCACACAGCCACTCCTGCGCCTATGTCTAACATGTCTAACATTCCATGATAGCTGTTTCTTTACTCGGATATCATGCAGTTCGAAGACAGCAGAGATTCTGCACAGCATATATGAAGATTCCATGAGTGGAGGTAAAATTTCTGAAAAGTTCCAGTTGCTATTTAAAAAATTTTTTTTTATTAGATCATTCCATTTGCTTAGTATAATCCGTAAGATTATTTTTTCCGCCATCTGACTTGAAAAGAATTTTCTTACCATAGCACACATCGGATACATTTGAAGGACGACACTAGTTTTACAGAGTTGTGACAAATATTACATTGCGCCAAATTTTTCCATCTCATACTGCTTCTGAAATTGCAAAACTCATTAAGTAAATATAAATAATCTTTCTTTGCTTCTATGGAGCCAATTTTCATTTTTAAAAAACCTATATTAAAACCTTCCATCAAAAATTTCATGTTAATCTATGTTTCAAATACTGGTTAAATAAAAACATTTTATTTCACTAAATGCTTCATTATTTTCAAAATTGTTTGAGTCAATGTCATGTATTTCAATAGAAATATTGTAACAAAAAGGTTGAAAATTCCTAGGAAAAATAGAGAAGGAATTTCCTGGAGAAATGTTCCATTCTTTGTTAACCAATCCTTTAGGAAGACATAGTTGGTTTCCTTCTTGAACCAATAGCATGGAAATTATAATGAGTTATATAAAGCAATCATACATTAGGCTAGTACTGTAGTGGATAGCCTAATTTGCATATTTGTACTTCTCATAGCTTGAGGCTTTGTAATGTTTCAATTTATTTCATTTCTTCTTGATTATGCTGTGTTGTGCATAAAATAACGTATATATATGTATGTTTATATATACATATATATCATCATCATCATCATCATCACCACCACCACCACCACCACCATCGTCATCATTTAACGTCCACTCTCCATGCTGGTATGGGTTAGACTGTTTGACTGGAACTGGTAAACCAGAGAGCTGCACCAGGTTCCAGTTTTACTTGGCTTGCTTTCTATGACTGGATGCCCTTCCTAACACCATATATATGTATGTATATATTTATGTATGTATATATTTATGTATGTATCTCATTATTTCAAGATTTCTTGCCACTGGTGGTGGTGGTGGTGGTAGTGATAATGATCACGATGGTGGTGGTGATGATGAAGATGACAGTGGTGGTGGTAATGATACTAGTGGTGGTGATGATGGTGGTAACGACAATGATGATGACGGCAATGATGATGTGTGCATGTGTAAGGCTAAGCCCGCTTATAGATCCGTTGGGTCAATGGGTTCCTCACAAACTTGTCATAAAACTGTGCACAAGTTTTAATTTTTGATACAGGATTATTAATATATCTTAATTAATTCTTATGTATTAATTAGAGCAGTAAATTCCTTAGATCCATTGACATTTATAGAGTTTTCTCCTCTCATTTTTCGTAATCTAGTGTGTGATTATCGTATAACAACCAAGTCCAACGAATAAAATGATAATTATGTGACCAGTATCACACATACCAGTTGGTGTTAATTAGTAGAGAGGGAGCTTAAGAAAAAAATAATGTTTACCGTAATGTTGGTCAAATAGCAGCTTTGGCATCACAAAACCAAATTACGTAGAGAACACAGTTCTTGCTCTTCTTGGTAATTGTCTGAAAGTGTTTTGGTCACAATGAAACTGAATTCACGTGTATGTGTGTGTGTGTGTGTATATATATATATATATATATATATATATATATATATATATATATATAAAATGAATGGTTTACACCTGGTAGCTTACTGGTAAAGCACGGTTACTTTGAGAGTGATCGTTAGGTAAATAACAAATGAAAGACAGAAGATGGAATATACGAGAATTCATTATTAATCACGACAGTTGTTTCGACACATCTAGCCTTGATCTCTCAGGGGTGGGACACTCAACAACTGGTTCAGGAGCATCCAGTGGTGCAGATGTATCTCATCAGGTGATAAATAAATTTTAAAAACTCGTTAAAATCATATTCTCAAGCAATTTCATAATTAATTGATAAAAAAATTTAGATTGCAGAACAAACATTCTAATTTTCTTTAAATAAAATATTAGATTCCATTGTTAGTCTTCTGTTTGTTGTTTGTGCTGTCAACTGTTGTTTTTCTTGCTAGTTATTGTTTTCTGTGTTATATAATGTTATGCATCATCGTGACCCTTGGTTTATATGCATGGTCAACCAATGAAAATGGGTTGTACTTATACCTCCAAAGCAACAGTTTCTCTAACATTCCACTGTCAAGAAATTTGCAACTTTCATGTTTGCTTACAAATTTGTAAATTACTTTATTCGTCTGAAATTTGTTCAGCAGCCTCCAGCTTATATTTAATGACAAAATTTTGTCTTTAATTTTTATGTTTCTTCATAATATATTATTAACATTGGTTCATTATTACATCTAAAGCAGACTGTGTTCGTTTTTTTTGAGTTACTTGGTAATTCGTTTAACCATTTTATTAACACAGTGCAGTTGGCTTACGTAATACATTTTCTGTGTCATAAATTTGTTTTCCCTGGCAGAGGCATAGGAAGTGACAGTTGGGAAGACAGTCATCCTCTCACTCCTGGATCAAAATTTCCTTTCTTATCATGCCTGTTAATTAAGGTAGCGATACCAAAGTTGTCTTTGCCCCAAGCCCAGATGTTGAAATCCCTAATTACGCTGCTGTTTGCAAGAAATGATATTTACTGCATTAAAGTCGGTTCTCGATTCTCCTACATTGAATCTACTAATTTATTTGTACAGGGTGTTTGAGAAGTCACTGTGAAATTCGATGACCAATTAGGGTTCTGTAGTTTCTTGCTGAACAGCTATGCGAATGCTCTGTTTGCAGTGATCAAATATTGGTCCTGGCCATTAGCTCGCTCCCTCCCACAAATGAACAATGTCTGCACAGGGGCACAAAGGATTCATCTTACATTTCAAAATACTTAGCTACTTCTTGATTCACCCCCAAACAAGGCTTTCTTTCTCAACAAAAGAAATACAAAAACAAAAACCAAAAACAAACCATATAATAGCTGTATATATTTTGTGAACAAACTTAATGATTGTTAGAATAAAAGTTCCAATAAGATCTTAGCTAAACCACCTCCTAACATGGAACTTAAGTAGTGGGGGAACATCATAGCCATGTGTTGAGAGTCACAACTCATTTCTACAGCTGAAACAACTGGAGCAACATGAAATTAAGTGTCTTGCTCAAGAACAGAACACATAGCCTGGTCTGGGTATTGAACTCACAATCTCACAACTGTAAGCCCAATGCTCTAACCACTGAGTCATGTAGCATCATACACACACACACACACATACATATGTACATACATACATACATAGGTAGGTGGGCTTCTTTCAGTTTCCATGTGCCAAGTCCATTCACCAGACCTTGGCCAACCAGGAGCAATAGTGAAAGACACATGTCCAAAGTGCCATGCACTGGAACTGCATTCAGAATCATGTGATTAGGAACCCAGAAATATACCACATGGCCATGCTCATACCTTCAGATATAAATATAAGACATTAGATTTAGTCTAAATTCTGAAACGGTATGAGGTGGTCATGGCTGGAGACAATTTGATTGTAGTTCTGTTCCACCAGGAATGACCAGCGGCTGAACAACAACAGCAACAACAATTTATTAGAATTGCTAAATATAAAACATGTAATTTAGTTCGTCTAAATATAAAAAGAGGTAATTAATCAACAATATCTATATGAAGCCTTAGTGTCCTTTATAATTACATCATAGAGGATTTTAGATGCTATTTCGGTGAAAAAGTACCGTCTGTCCTTATTGCACTGAAAATTATGTTGCTTAGTCAGCTTCCCTGACACAATGAGGCAGGTTTTCTGCCCTCAATAATTACATTGTCTGCATACCACATAGATTTTTTTTCCATTGTGTTCTTCTATCCTCATTATCTTTCTTCCTCTCTCTCTATCTCTATCTCTATATATTTAATGTTATTCTGGGTGCACTAGGACTTGCTTTCTCTGTCAGAACATGTGTATGCACACACACACACACAAAAGTACACACACACACACACACACTCACACACATGCACATACACATGCGTGTATGTGTCTATGCATACACATTAAATATGAACAAGATATGTAAATAATGACTATACATAATATGCAAAAATCTCTCTCTTTTTCCTACTTCCCTTATCTTAATATGCGTGTGTGCGTGTGTACGTGTGTGTGTTTGTGTGTGTGTGTGTATATATATACAAATACATACATACATACTATATATATATATATATATATATATACATATGTATGTATGTATATGTGTGTGTATATATATATATATAGTGTTGGTTAGAATTCTATAGATGCCTCTGTATATTCTAAAGTGCGTTGCAGCATTGAAAGCCTCCACTCTTAATGCTCAAGCAATTTACTAATTGAACCGGCAGCCATGAATGCATTGTAGATACGAATATATATATGCAATATCTTTCAGTTGTTAGTGTTAGTTGCTTTATGGGTATTGTAGTCGTCGGGCGGCGGGGGGGGGGGGGGCTTCGTGTGTGGCTGTGTGGAAGCTCACTTCTCAACGGACGTGTTCTTTTTTTTTTTTAGGTTCAATCCTACTGGGCAACCACTTGGGCAAGTGTCATTCACTCTGGTTCCAGGCTGGCCAAAGTCTTATCAATGGATTTGCTAGAAAGAAACGGAAGCATATAAGGGACCTGAAAGAAATCTGTTGCGTATACACACACACACACACACACACACACACACACACACACACACACACAGGGGTGTGTGTGTGTGTCTTGTCTTGATTTTGTAAAGCTGTTTTCGCAGCTACTCTCCTGCATTCAAGATTCTATTAGAATTTTCTTCAGGTTAGGTAGCCCATCCTGCTCAAAAGATCTCTGAATGAGGGTTGTTTAAGGATGTTGAATGAAACACCCACGTTTCTAATGGTGAATTATTGAAACTCCAAAGAATTCCTCTCAACACATGGCTATGATGCTCCCCCACTACTTCTGCTCATGATCAGAGATGCACATATCGTCAGCCCCCAAGGGACATGCTCAACTGGTTAAGGTCAAACAACTGACAAGCAAATCTGTGGTATTGAGCAGAATATTTACTGTAGCCCATCCTTTATACCAAGACAAAACAACGTACATGATAACACTTCCAATCAGTTAAGATGAGAAGCCATGAGAGCCACTGCCTGGTACTGCATCTGGGCATCTATTATTATTATTATTATTATTATTATTATTATTATTATTATTATTATTATTATTATTATTATTGGTAGTCTCTTGAGGTTGAGAAAGGTAGTTGCACAATTCCTTGTACAGATGAATTGTTTATGGTGACCAAATGTTTGTGTTGAACATTAGCTCACTGCCTCCATCAGCTTGATGTTGCCTGTACAAATGTATGACAAGCTACAAGTCAGATGTCAAAATGACGGCATACAGTACAAATGCAAAAAAAAAAAATACTGTTATGCATTTCTTTTTTCTTCTACTGTAGTAGAAATTTTAGTTGAAGAATATTGTGAAATTAAATTGCAACAAACTGAACTGAACTTGGAATGTAACACTAGACATCTTATGACAAGCAATTCAATATAGTCGAATACGAAAACTTTAAGATACAGAGTATGCTATGATGTTAAGTAAACCATCTCTTATGATATATAATAATGGAATCAAAGTCTAGCACTCTAATTATGAAGCTACCATGTCATTTCCAAAGATTTTCGCATTATTTGATGGTATTGTATACTATGCATGGGAATAACTTATATCTTTTCTATCTAATATCATCCAATTTTCTCATCTTTTATTACCTTACTTTATTGACCCGGCAAGATATTAAAGCAACTCACTGACAGTCATAATTATATTTCCTACTTTATCAGTTTCATATGATTATATCCCCATGCATTTTTGTTTCATGTTCTTTAAATACACAACACCCTTTTTGTTTAAATATTTTGGTTTTCACTGAGGTCGGGTATCATTTGACATTTAACATAAATCTATACGTCTACATTGATTTTATTTTAGAGAACTCCAGACC
>NC_142938.1:80543307-80548307 GCF_046866305.1 Octopus bimaculoides | reverse complement strand
GGGTGTCCTGTCCTCAGTAAGACCAAAGAATTTTCTCTGCTCTGTTTTCTCAGTTCATTTAAAAACCACTTTATGTAGTGTACTGGCTGCAATTTAATCTTAATACAAACACTCAAAGGGTGCTTTGTACTCTGCAAAACTTTACATTGTATCCATTCTTTCAAGACAAATATTGTAAAGGAAGTGAGAGAAATGTTAAGGAATTCAGTAAGGTTAATATATAGCTCTGGAGTGCATTCTACATTAGAGTACATAAATAATGGAAAGGGTATTTTCAGAGCCAGGGATCTTGTTGGCTGGAAGTAAATCAGGGATACCTTTGTACTTGGTATGAATATGTATGTTGGGATGAGTCTGGTGAAGTAGGAGTCAATGCAGCACACTTCAGTTTCACAGTTCTGTCACTACTTGCAGCAGGGAATTCTATCACCTGCATGCAGTCAAGTAGACTGAGCTATAAAGAGTTAGTTTATTCGTTGAAGGCGTAATGCTTATAACAGGATTGAAAATTTTCTGAAGCATTGTTTAATTGTTCAATACTCTGTTGATACAATAAATCATACACTCCTCTCTTATATACACTCCCCTATTGACACAGCCATTCATACACTCCACTGTAGACATAGCCATCTATGCATTGTCACATCCATCCTTCAGGAATTAATGAAGCCATTGAGAGAGACTCTATCTGTTAATTCACTCCACCCCCACCATTATTAAGTCAGCCATTATCTGATCAAAGACATTCCGGAAATGAACATCTTGTATTTTATTCAGGTGCATCGTATCTGTGACTAATTAGTTTGCCAATTAGTTAAGTCATTAAAGTGTCAGACAGAATGGAATTTATTCTGACTTTCTATGCTCAAAGTTCAAATCTTCAACTAAGGCATTTTTGTTCTTTCAGGGTTAATAAAATAAGGGACAATTCCAGGACAGAATGCTGAAGGAATTGTCAGAGGGGCCTTTGCAGGTTATCTTGCAGTATTTGTTTTTGACTCGATGCATTCTGAGTTCAAATCCTTGCAGGGCTTACTTCGATGGGTGACTCAAACTGTCATCCACTTTAGCACCACATCCTATTCTTGAGTATTTTTAGCAGAGTTTGTCACTGTTTCAAATATTTGGGGCCAGATCCCTGGTCTGAGTGTAGCTTCCGTCATTCTTTTCACCATTCCCAGGGGTCTGAAAAAAAAGTCAAAGGGTTGTGAACGTTTCATTCCCTCTTTGGCTAAGCATTAACCCCCCCCCCCCACTTTTTATCAAGATGTAGGCTGTGGAGGCACGTGGCCTAATGGTTAGAATGTTTGGTTCATGAATATAATGTCATGAGTTCAATTCCTGGATCAGGCAGCACAGTGTACTTTCACTTCTCATAGCTCCAATCAATGCAGCTGAAAATGAGAATGAGTACCACCCAAGTGCTGGAGTATCTGTCTGTCTGTCTGTCTGTCTGTCTCTCTCTCTCTCTCTCTCTTTCTCTCTCTCTCTTTCTTTCTCTCTCTCTCTTTCTCTTTCTCCTTGCTCAGTTGACACATCCTAAATATGACAACTGGATCAAAGGGTGAGTGAGACAAGAAGTTAACTATGTGTTGTAAAGTAGGTTCCTCCCACTGGTGTGATGATGTGTGACTGCCGTTGTACTGTAGTTGCTGTTTTACACTAGTAGCCACAATAGTTACTAGTCATAGGATAACATTGTATCTCCTCTTCATACTGGAATAGTAATACACTGACTTCTTCTGTCTTACTATTGCTGGTAGCTCCACAAGACACCAACTAGAACTGTTGACTCTCAACTCTTCGACTCTTGACTCCCACTTGATGACTAGCTACTGGTCAATTTATAATGACTGGTTCATACCACTTATTACTAGGAGGGATATATAGTTTCACTATACAATACTATGTCTGCTCACCAAAAACAATTAACAGAAGCATGGTACATATTACCAAGCTATACTTGATTGCAGGTGATGAGCTGGCCATTTGGTTGGCATTTTTAGCAGGACTAGCAAATAGGTAGAGGTTACCTTGTTTCAACTGCTATCCCTCAAATCGACTCATACTGACTTATAGAAGAAAAGATACATTGGAAAATGTATTCCTAGATACACAATGTCTGAAAAGAAGATGAGGGAAGTACAAACCTTCAATCATAGGTCTGGTTTATGACCGTTGACCTGGGGCTAAACAACATCAATAATAACTACATTCAAGATACAACCATATCAGAAAAACCACATACAACTTTGAAGGAACCAATATGTAGTGTCTTGGTCTGCTAGAAATAACAGCCAAAACTTCACAAAATGTTATAGTCAAGAGGAAATGAAGAATTCATGATTCCTTCACAGGGTAACTGAGAATAGTAAGAAGAAGGGAAGGAAGAGAATGTGCTGAATGTGAGGACCAGGCCCAAAGGCTCACAATGGAGTGGGCTCTGCTAAAGGGATTAGAGGTACCAGAAGATGGATTAGGTCCTAGATACCCTATGTTTAAAAACAGAAAGAAATAACAGTCACAAATGGAATTCTTTCAATGATAGGTCTGTTGGATGAAGGCTGAAACCCCAGGCTATAAACAGCATCGACAATGACATTATGAATTGATAAAACTATCATCATCATCATCATCATCACCATCAACACCATCATCATCATCATCATCATCATCATCATCATCATCATCATCGTCATCATCATCATCATCATCATTACCGTCATCATCATCATCATCATCGTCATCATCGTCATCATCATCATCGTCATTTTCATCATTACCATCATCGACATCATCATCAACATCATCATCATTGTCATCGTCATCATTAAATTTTTGTCCTTCTCTTCTTCACTTCTTCGTCATCTTTATCATTATCATCACCATCACCGTAATTACCATGCTCGTCGCCCTCATCCTCACACACATTGACATTCTCATCATCATCACACCATCATCACTATCACCATCACCATCGTTATTGCCTTTAACCACTGCCGCCCACCACTGCCACCCACCGCCATCACCTTTACTGTGGAATATTGAACAATAACAACGGCAACAACAGCAATAAAAAATTATAACAACAACAACAACAAAAACAACAAACCTGAAATGATAAAATAACATGTAGCAGTAATACACTGAGGCTCTGTTCAAGTGGTTCTATTGTAATTCCTGACAAAATTTGGCATTGGGTGCCTTGCCAAAATAAATCAATAGCATTGGTAACTGGTGAGGCATTGTTTTCTTTGAAATTACCAGGCAATTGAAGAACACAAGACAGTAAATGGCTTATTAGAGATAATACATCATGTAATGGGTCTCGAGACGTAGAATGAGGTTCTTAGTCTGCAATAGACATATTTTATAATCTTACTTAAACCAGCAGTGACTACTTGTCTGTTTGGACGGAAAGAACGGAATTAAAGATGGTTTCCTACGATAACATGACTGGAATTTAGAATTTTAAGAGTTGGCAACAATGTAATTAGGTCTGTGACAGAGTGACTTGATGAACAGTTCTGTTAGATGGCCAATTCATTCATGTGACAACGACACACCCAGACAGACGTCGTGTAATATCACTGTTATCGTTGTTATCATCATCATCATCATCATCATCTTCCTAGTTGTTATCATCATCATCGTCATGACAATCGCCAGCGTCATCATCCCCATCATTATCATCATGATATCCCTCCTCCTCCTCCTCCTCCTCCTACTACTCCTCCTCCTCCTCCTCCTCCTCCTCCCCCTCCTCCCCCTCCTCCTCATCATCATCGTTGCTATTGTTGTCACCATCAACATTATTATTCTCATTGTCATCGTTCTCACCATTCTCCCCATCCCCATCATCCCCACCACCACAATCATCATCATCAGCATCGTCGTTGTCATCATCATCATCATCATCATCATCATCATCATCATCATCATTGATATCTTCTTTCTTGTTATCATCAGCATCATCATAAACAGCAGCAACATTAGCATCAATATCATTGTGATTCTCATCATTATTTTTGTCATCACCACTGTTATCATTACATTCAAGTTCAATGTCCTTACCATAGCTGCTATTACCACCATCGCCACCACCACCACCACCACTACCACTAGTACTACTACAGCATGATCGATTGTCACCACCACTAACTACCACCTTCATGGCCGCAAGCTCCACCACCACCACTAGCACCTCCATAGCCACTAGTACTACCACTAATACCACTATCATCACTACCAACACTACCACAAGATCCAGCACCAGTAACCTTTTCATTCGCTTAATTACAACAGATATCAGATATCTTTAATGTCAACCATCACCATCAACGCCAACCTTGCAACAGACACTAATATGACCATCAGCCATTTTCTGTTACCACCAACATCACCTCCTACAACTCTTAGACCCCTCCTTCTCCTCCTCGTCCTCCTCGTCCTCCTCCTCTCCTCGTCGTCGTCGTCGTCATCATCATCATCATCATCATCATCATCATCATCAACACATGAATTTGTTATGTTGTGCTGTACCTTGGGCAAGTGTCTTCTACAACAACCTTGGACTTACAAATAACAATGTCGTTATAGCTACAATTCGTGAATCATAATCCTTGTTGTGAAAATAAAAGGATGAAAGCACATTTTAACATTTTTCCGTGGATAAGAAAAATCATAGAATTATCTTTGCTAGTTTCCTTTCTTGTAAGAAAATCATTCGTGCAACATGCAGTCTTGTTTTCTATCCACAGAGAGATTGATTGGCTATTGCTATTTATATCAGGCACAAACCAAGACTCCTGAAATGAGAACTGCAGGTATTAATTTTCTGATGAATATTGCAGGAGTGGCTGTGTGGTAAGAAGCTTGCTTCTCAACCACATAGTTCCAGGTTCAATCCCACTGCATGGCACCTTGGGTGTCTTTTATTATACCCTTGGGCTGACCAAAGCCTTGTGAGTGGATTTGGTAGATAAAAACTGAAAGACGCC
>NC_142938.1:80530807-80540807 GCF_046866305.1 Octopus bimaculoides | reverse complement strand
TCAATGGTATTGACTGTACCCCCCTCCGTCCTTAAAATCCTTGACCTTGTGTCTGAACCAGAAGCAATTATCAAAGGTGAGGGGCAGAGGAGAAAAATAATTTCACAAATAATTTTTTTTGGGGGGTGAGGGGGGGGGGCTGATATCTCTGAAGTTGAACTTCACTGTTTTAGTCAAATTTAATGCTGTGGTAAATATTTTCCCAAAGTGCCAAGCCATGAAATCCAAAACTGAAAACATGAATTTGCAAAGCCAACTTCTTAACCACAGTTTTAACAGAAAAGCAGCTGTGAAAAAATATAAAAACACAAATAAAATAAAACAAATAAGAAGACAAAAAGAAAAGTGTTGTGTGATGTAAATGTCAGACCAAACAGAGAAATAATTTCTAGTTGAAACAAACAGATCTTTGAACAATCAATGAAATAAAACAAAAAAAACCATAACAACAATATTTAGGCCATTAAATGTCTGAATCATATATTTTATTCTTCTGTGTTTACTGGAACATAAATGGTTATTTTTAAATGTTTCTATTTTATTCATTATCGTCTTTTGAATGACCATTTAGCACACATGAAACGAACGTGCACTAAAGCAACTCCAGTTATGTTCAAATCTCTATCATTTTTTTGTACAAGAACATGTTGGATAACCGGCCCCATTGTCTTAGATTTGACTTCAATACATTTTGTCTAATTTCCTTTGATTATCCCAGACTTATACAAGTCATGTTGCTTTCTACCCCCTGTATGATAATCTCTCATTTCTTTCACTTATCCTCTGGGTAAATTCAACTTAATCAGGGAGATACTTCAAGATTTACACGAGTCAATTTGTTTTTTGTTGTACTTATCATTCTCTCCAATTCACAGGTCTTAACGAGTTGTGTCAATCAACAAATATTCATTATATGTAATGACTGATATACTTTCTACCATTCATCTCAATATTAATTTACCGAAGGTCATTGATCAACAAAATATTTGGAAACTCCGTATGTCTTCGTATGGTCCTTGTCAATACATGCAACCTTAGAACCCACCTGGTTTGGGAACAGCAAGAGAAAACGATAGAACTAACAGCCACACCAAAAAAAGAAAATCTATCGTTACAATAGATCTGTTCTATCAGTAATTTACCATTTTTGTTTCTTCCGTTTCCATTTCCTAGTCCTTTCAGCACAAACATTCTCTCACAAATGCTTCAGCCATATTTAGTTGGCTGTGTATTGGCAGAATTGTTAAAGCTTTCAATAGAATGCTTCCTGGTATTTGTTTTGACTCTCAGCTTCTGAGTTCAAATCCCACTGGGTTCAACTTGGTCTTTCGTCATTTCAGGGTTGCTAAAAGAGTACCCATCCAGAGAAGGAAGCATTCCTTTTAATCTCTGTTCTGGACATTTATATTCTGATAGTAACATCTACAGCAACACACGCACCCAGCTTTATCAGCCTTAACACTTTTGATTCCAACCCACCTGAGCCTGTCCCTTGCTCTTTCATATGAAATCCCTGTTTAAAATGATCTAAAAACCTTTCCATTAAAATTTCATGTTAATTGATGTTTCAAGCACCATATTAATAATGGCACAGTCATGTTGTTAAATTCTTCATTATTTCCAAAAGCACTTGGAACAAAGACAGTGTTTTTTAACAGAACTAAAGTAACAAGAGTGTTAAAGTGGTGGCCTCAACCATTAACCTTTAAATACCATCAGAAGGGTGGAAAAAGAAGGCATGGTCAATTGCCAAACTTCCTAAAAAACAATCTTGTCAACGCCTGTGCATATGTCTGTGGACATCTTGACCACTTGTGGCCCTATATGACACTCAGCCATTCTCTCAATCCATTTGCACTCAGCCTTTCTCACTCAAAGCTTAATCATATGCAATGGAGGTTTTGTCTCTGTCTACAACTGCTTGCTTTCGTTTTATTCACATTAATCATGAGTCAGCTGTTTCTAAAAATGTGCAATGGAGATCAATGACAAGAAACGTGAATGTGGAAAAAAAGAAGACAAAGATAACGGTTAAATTAACAAGACAGAAGCAAAGGAAATAAATATAAAGAGGCAGAAGGTTGAACAAATAAAAATCTTTGAGTATTTAGGCCAAGTAATAAATCAGGAAGGTTGCTGTGTAGAGGAAGAAGTTGTTCAAAGAATAAAGCTAAAACAACATTTATAAGAATAAAAGGAATCGTCACCTCAAAAAACATATCACTGCACCAAAAACTGAGACAAGTAAAACTGCTGTATTCTGCCAATTGTCCTCCACAGGACAGAAATTTGGACAATAGAAAAGATGGGACCACTTGTGACATGGGTTTCTGCAGATTGGGCAGAATAAGTTGGAAAGACAGGGTAACAAACACTGCAGTGCTAGAAAAACTGAAAGCCGAAGGGAACGTATTTCGGAGAATCAAGTCCACAAATCTCGGACATGCAATGTGCCACAAGCCAATGTCCAAAGATAATTCTGAGAGGAAATGTGAAAGGGAAGAGAGAGCAAGAGGCCATGAAAAATGTTAGTGGACAGACAACATGAAAGAGTGGACTGGAAACAAGAGTCCAGTCGATTGTGTGCATGCTGTGCAACAGAATAAAAGATAATTTTTGTCCATATTTAAAACCATGTGTGGATTAATGAATAAGGAGGCATATCACTTATAATATATACATATACATATATAATCACCCTGCTTATATACATGTATGCATATATAGACATATGTGTATACACACTCATGCACAAACACACACATATATATATATCGTAATGTAAGGGTTGTAAGAAAATAAATCTATTATTAATGGTGCAAATATTATCTGATATATAGAACTCAGTACATTGTGTAGAGTAGATAGGCATATTTACAATATAAAAAAATAATGGTCTCTCCTCTTGGCTGATCATGGCTCTGTCACAATCATGGTCAGCCATGGGCGAAGCTCCAATAATTATGTATATGTTATAGAAACACACATGCTCACATGCACACATACACAGTCATGTGGGTGAGTGTATGCATGTATAATAGGCTTCCATGTAGCTTCTGTCAACTGCAGCAAAACATATTATGCGCAGTCCCCAATAGGATGTGAAAGAAAGCACAAACAAATGGCTAAACATTGCATTGGTTCACAGATTTTCCAGGTTCTTGTTTAACCAGACAGAAATGAAGATCTGCTCTCTATGCACACACATACATACACACACTCACAGACATGAAACAAACACACACACACACACACACACACACACATGCATATTGAAGCTCATAGACACACAGACAGACAAAGATAGATATAGCTACGCCCTATCCAGTTAAATTTAGCTATGGTTAATGCTTGTCCACTCTAACAAAGACGTAGCTAAAAGGCTCTTTCTTTCTCTTCTTCTCAAACACGTCTCTGTCTCTCCATCTCTCTGTCTCTCTCTCTATTTGTACAAAGACACATGAACACACATATGTATAGTTGTATGTATGTGTGTGTGTGTGTGTGTGTATATATATATGTATATATATATATATATATATATATATATATATATGCATTTATATATATGCATATATATAAATATATATGCATATATATATAAATATACAAATATAAATGTGGTAATACACAAACACACACACACATACAAACAAACATACATGCATACATACATACATATGTATATATATATATATGTTTATATACAAACGTGCATACATGCACCAACACACACACACACACACACACACACTGTACCCATACCCATACACACATGTTTGTATAGGCACAAGTAACAATATAAACTGAATGCAAGCATAAAAGATAATAGAAAAAGATCAAACAAAAACACAGTAATAATCAACCAAGCATACGGCCACCCTCCCTCCCACCCTCTCTTTCTTACAGCTTCTCTACTCCCTCCCTCCACCACTTACGCCGCCGCCGCCGCTTCCATCTCTCAACTCCACCTCCCACTCCTTCATATCCAAGCTGTCTGCTGCTTGTAAAGGACAGACAACAATACAATATTAATAGTAAATGACCATTATAGGAACTATGCAGAACCTCCATAATGTGTAATGTCTGAAGGAAAAACAGTGGTGGCGGCGGTGGTGGTGGTGGGAGGCGTAGCAGGTAAGAGAAAGAGATGGAAGAAGAAGAAGAAGAACACTACAATGTGTTGGTATGACAAGCAAACAAGTCTTTTTCTTTTTTTCCTTTTTGTTTTTGCTTTTTTTTTGGTTTTGGTTTTTGTTTGTTTATTATTGCAATATCCATTGTCAGCTGTTTTTACCTCTTTATATTCTCACTCCCAGCCACTCACTCGTTCAGACACACACACACACACACACACACACACACTTTCTATGCCATCTCTATTCTCTATGTCTCTCTTTTATCTCTTATCTTCCTTCTTATACACACACACACACACATATATACATACACCATGTTTTTCTCTATAACATCATATATATATATATGCATATACAAAGTACATACTCACACATGTATATATATATATGTATATATATATATATATATATATATATATATATATATATATATATATATATATATATGAATATATGGGCATGGCTGTGTGGTAAGTAGCTTACTTACTAACCACATGGTTCTGGGTTCAGTCCCACTCCGTGGCACCTTGGGCAAATGTCCTCTACTGTAGCCTTGGGCCAATCAAAGCCTTGTGAGTGTATTTGGTAGACAGAAACTTAAAGAAGCTCATTGTATATGTGTATATGTGTATGTGTGTGTGTGTGTGTTTGTGTGTCTGTGTTTGCTCCCCACCATTTCTCTTCACCTGGTGTTGGTGTGTTTACATCTCCGTAACTTAGAAATTCGGCAAAAGAGACCAATGGGGTAAGTACTAGGGTTGCAAAGAATAAGTCCTGGGGTCAATTTGCTTCACTAAAAGTGGTGCTCCAGCATGGCCACAGTCAAATGACTGAAACAAATAAAAGGATAACTGGATTTAAATGTCTGTATATATCCAAATGCATGCATGTATACAACGAACTTCAGCTACAAACCCCAAGATTCCGAGTTCGATTCCAGGTAGTGACCTGAATATCGAAAACTACCTTAGGAATGAGAACCCAGGTTTGAAATTTCCCCAAGACACCTGATGAAGGCTGGAGGATATATCAACCGAAACGCTGTGTTAACAACAAACAAGATGAGGAGAAATATCCGTCAAATGTAAATAATGTAAATAATGTACTCTCCTATAACATTTGTCAAAACTGGTGAATCTGGGACATTTTTTGTTGCTGCCTCAGCTATGTTTTTCTGTTTATTCTATTGCTGTATTTCTTCCACCATTTAATCTTCTACCTTTTAATTGTTTCAGTAATTGGACTACGACTGTGATGGGCATTGAAGGGTTTAATTGATCAAATCGCCCTCAGGACTCTTTAATTTGCCAAGCCTCGTATGTATTCCATCAATCTCTTTTACTGAACTGCCAAATTATAGAAATGCATAAGTACATACCATGAGCTTCTTTCAGCTTCCATCCACCAAATTCATTTGCCTGACTTTGGTCATGCACGTGTGTATGTGTGTGTGTGTGTGTGTGTATGATGATGATGATGAGGAGGAGGAGGAGGAGGAGGAGAATGAAGAAAATGACATGAACACATTACATCAGTTTCTAGTCTTTTCCAGTTGCCTGACCCTTGAAGTTTCCCCCATCACCGTGTGTGTTTGGGGCTGTGTTGATTGGCCTCTAAATCACATTTCATGTGGTCTGTGTATTGCATGGATGTAAAATCTAGGGTTTCCCTTGTAGCCTGTTTCTGCCTTTTTTGTTGCCGTAGCTTGATACATGTAAACCTGCCATACCCACATGTCTGCCATGTGGATGCTACATACAATCCTTGCAATGGATCCATTGAAATGAATCAAATACTTTAAGAAAAAAACTAGAAACCACTGCTACACAAACATTCACCACTGAGAACAGCTGCAGACGAATACAGCAATTCTGTTTCTAGACATTCACACACAGGTAGAAGATAAAGTATATATATATATATATATATATATATATATGTGCGTGTGATGTGGTATGTCTACACTAAACACACAAATGCATGTGTATGTCTACATGAACACAGCAAGTCTCATCGTCTTTATTGTCATTATAATCATCATCATCATCATCATCATCACCATCACTGTCATCATCATCATCACCATCATCCTCATCACCATTACCACCACCACCACCATCATCATCATCGTCGTCGTCCTCGTCATTACTGTCATCATCATCAACATTATTATCATCACCACCAGTACCACCATCATCATTGTCATCATCATCCACCATCATCATCTAAGATCCGCCATCCATGCTAGTATGGGTTGGATGATTCGACAGGATCCGACTGGTCCCCTAGGACTACACCATGCCCCACTGTCTGACATGCTTTCTATGGCTGGAAGCCCTTCTTAATGCCAACCATTTTGTAATATGTGCTGGGTGCGGTTCTCATGCCATCAGCATTGGTGATGTGGCCATGTGGATTGCAAGACTTGCAAAACTCGAGAGAGGAGGATTTTTTTTTATACGAGAAGACAAAGTTTTAAAGAGAAGGGCAGAGAATAGAGCAGAACAGGTTTCCTGGTGGAAAGAAACTGCTGGGTTGCTCACGTTTTAGACGAGAGGGTTTTGAGTGGCCGAGCGATTGAGGAAGGAAGAGACAGAAGAAGCAGTGATGAGGTACCTGTGTGGACCTTCAAGGCAAGAGGGAAGTAGGAGTGAATGGGAAGAGGAGTCCTGAGAGTGGGGGTGGGAAAGGAGTGGGGTGAGGGTGAAGGGGAGCTGGGGTTGCAAGAGTGTATGGGAAAGTGAGGTGTATGTATGTATGTATAAATGTATGTGTCTGTTTGTAGATATGTATGTGTGTGTATGCATGGATGTATGTCATTATTCAGTTTAATTTCAAGATTTCTTGGCAACAGAGAAAGAGCCGGTTTCTAACCTAGATCCGAGGCTCCTTCATTGGAATTCTAACATCAACAACAGGGTATTTTTGTATGTATGTATGTATATATATGTGCAGATTTGTATGTTTTGCTTTATGTATGTATTCTCATACATATGGTTGCATATCTAAACATGCTCATATAGATTTAAATGATAAAAATTCTGGGAAGTTTTACAGATTTTTACAGTTCCGGTGATGGATTGATGGTGGTGGCAGCGAAAGTGATTGTAATGGAGATGGTGATAATGGTAACATTGATGATAATGCTGCTGCTGTTGCTGCTGGTGATGATGATGTCGACAGAGGTTCTAGTCGTGGCAGTGGTGGTGATGATGATGATGACGATGTTAGTGCTTGTGCTGGTGATGATGATGATTGTGATGTCTAAAGTTAGTGGCAGTGGTGGTGACGATGATGATGACGATGATGATGACGATGGAAATGGTGAAAATCACGGTGATGATGACGGTAATGAATGTGATGATGATGATGATGTCGATCATGATGATGACAGAGGTGCAGTGATGATGATGATGATGATGATGATGATGGAAATGGTGAAGATCATGATGAGGATAATAATGACTGTGATGATGATGATGGTGATGATGTTGATGATGGTGATGATGTTGATGATGGTGATGTTGATTGTAGAAGATGTTAAAATAAATCAATAGTTGTCAGATGTTCAACAATAAGGAGAAATAAGATGAGAAATAAGCGTTTCAAGTTCATACAGTGAATTCGGGTGTGTGTGCATATGTGTGTGTGTGTGTACATGTGTACATGCATATGTTTGTGGGCATATGTGTGTATGTGCACACATGTGTATGTATATATGTGTTTAGGTGTATATATGGGTATATGTGTGTGTATGTGTGTATGTGTGTGGCTATATGTGTATATAATAATGTGTATGTGTGGGTGGGTGTGTGTATGCATAGGTGCATGTGTGGCTGTATATGTGTGGGCATGTGTATGCATTTGTGTGTGTGAGTATATGTGTATATATGTGTATATGTGTGGACACAAACGTGTGGATATGTGTGTGTATATGTAAATGTATATGTGTATGTTGGTGTGTGTATATACTCATGGGTGCATCTGTACTGTGTATGTGTGTGCGTATGTGAGTGTGTAGGTATGTGAGTGGGTGTGTGTAGGTATGTGAGTATGTGTGTGTGGATGTGTGTACATTGTGTGTATGTATGTGTATATATATATGTGTGGGTGCATACGTGTGTGGGTGGGGCTGCATATGTAAATACATAAGTGTGTATAAATATGTGTGTATATATATATTCATGTGGGCGTATGTCTGAGTGGTATGTGTGGCTATGTGTTTGTATGTTTGTATGTCTATATAATGTGTGGGTGTGTATGTGTACCTGTATGTATATGTTTGTGTTTGTTGGTGGGTATATATATATATATATATATATATATATATATATATATATGCGTGGGTGTTTGAGATTCTGTAAGTGGTGTATATGTGCTTGTGTACATGTGTGTATGTGTTGATGTTTATGCGGCTATATATGTATATGTATGGTGCAGGGTATATGTATACATGGTTGTGTTTGTGTGTGTGAGTGCATGTGAACTGTGTTTGTATATGTGTGTATGTGTGGGTGTGTGTTTACCTTGGATTTCAAAGAGTAACTTAACAACTGTTTTCACTGGGACATCATTGGCAAATGTGTATGTACATATATGTATATGTGTATATATATATGTATGTGTGTGTATATATATATATATATATATATATATATATATGTGAATGTGTGTGTATATATATATATATATATATATATATATATATATATATATATGAATGTGTGTGTGTGTATATATATTTATATATACATATATGTATATGTGTGTGTGTGTGTGTATATATATATATATATGTGTGTATGCGTGTGTGTGTTTGTGTATGATTATATGTATGTAGTTATAAGTATGAATGTTGAGATATTTATATAGACCGGCATGAAGAGGAAGAGAGAGAAAGAGAGTTGTATGCTATGTTACATGCCCACACTTATGCATACCTATGTACACACACACACACACGCACATGTATGGATGCTGATACGCACTGCATATACATAGACAAATACTCATACCTACATACATACACACACACACACACATATATATATATACATGTGTGTGTGTATATATATATATATATATGTGTATTATGTATGCATGTGTGTGTGTGTGTGTGTGTATGTGTGTATACTTGTATGTGTGTGTATATATGCACACGCATGGTGGGTTGTGATAGTGAGACGAGAACATATGTGGAGTTGAGTAGGATATCGTATTTAGTGAATGGTGAGATTAGGTGTTGCATGGAAATGGTTGAGAGCAGAAGAGAGATGAAAGAAGCTGAATAGGAAAAGATGAATAGAATGGAGGAAGAGGAGAAGGAGGGGGAGAAGAAGGAGGGGGATGGAGGAGGGGAGAAGAAGAAGGGACGAGGGAGGAGTGGGTAAGGGCGAGATTAAGAAGGAGGAGAAGGAGGAAGAAGAAGAAGAAAAATAAGAGAAGGAGGAGGAAGAAGAAGAAGAACAGCAACAAGGAAAAATAAAAGAAAGAAGAGTTCAGATTTATGAAAGCAGAAGAGGAAAATTGCTTGGTTATGTGGAAAGGTAAAAGATAGATTTGTATGAAGGCTGGTGGTAGGAGTATCTTCCAGTTTTTCAGCAAATACTTATCAAAGTTGTGACCCTTTTTGTTATTCTCAGACCTTGCATTTGGATATGAAACATTTTAAAGTATTCAACTCTACACAAATCACATATTTTATTTCTGTTATTATAAGACCTCGATCTCAAAAGAATCTCTCATTTGATGTTTAAATTGGTAATATTTTCTTTCAAATGCTTGATACAACAAAACAATATTGAAATATTTCTGTTTATGTTGAAGAAAACAAGTACAATAGAAGAATTGTTTTTAAAATT